>NC_136265.1:8508209-8638315 GCF_964187855.1 Myxine glutinosa
CGGGTGCATCACTCCTCGCAGTTTTAATTATATTTGTTTCTATTTATTTATGTCTGTCCATATTAAAAGTCAAAATGTCTACTGTATTACCTGTCTGCATGTCCAGAGTTTGTTTAACACTCCCAGCCCCCATAAGTTTCGCTCACCAGCTATTTACCTGTCTGCAGGTTGTCTCTACGATGACGAGGTACGAGGAAACAACATGTCCTTCACCCCTACGTCTGACCCTTGTAGCGTCTGTGTCTGCTTGGTGAGGACAATCCACGGCTTCCAATGATGAGGGCTTTTAACTGTGTGTGATGGAAATCTAATTGTACTAACACATTATAAACTCCACCATGTGTCGGTGCAAGTTGATGTCAATAACTCCATGGGTCAGTACACGATGATGAGTCAGTGCAAGATGATGAGCCAGTAAAAGATGATGAGTCAATGACCCCATGGGTTAGCGCAAGATGATGAGCCAATAACTCCATGGTTCAGTACAAGATGATGAGCCAATAACTCCATGGTTCAGTATGAGATGATGAGTCAATAACTCCATGGTTCAGTGCAGGACGATGAGTCAATAACTCCATGGGTCAGTACAAGATGATGAGTCAATAACTCCATGGTCAGCACAAGATGATGGATGAATAACTCTGTGGGCCAGTACAAGATGATGAGCCAATAACTCCATGAGTCAAATCCATAGGTCAGTATAAGATGATAGGTCAGTGTAAGATGAGTCAATAGCTCTGTGGGTCAGTACAAGGTGATGAGTCAGTGCATGGCGATAAGTCAACTCTATGGGTCAGTGCAAGATGATGAGTCAATAACTCCATGGGTCATTATAAGATGTTGAGTCAGTGCAATATTATGAGTCAATAACTCCATGGCTTCGTGCAGGACGATGAGTCAATAACTCCATGGGTCAGTATAAGATGATGTCAGTGCAAGATGAGTCAATAATTGGGTCAGTATAAGATGATGAGTCGGTGCAAGATGATGAGTCAATAACTCCATGGCTTAGTGCAGGATGACGAGTCAATAACTCCATGGGTCAGTATATGATGAGTCGGTGCAAGATGAGTCAATAACTCTGTGGGTCAGTACAAGATGACGAGTCAATAACTCTGTGAGTAAGTACAATATGATGAGCCAATAACTCCATGAGTCAGTGAAATATGAAGAATAAGAACCACCTTTTGAGGCCATTTTTCCCCGCAGAGCAGGGGTTGGCGTTTTTTGGGCACCGTGGTCCTTTTTTGGAGCAATGTTTTCTGGCCGGATGTCCTTCCTGCCGCCAACCCTGTTGGTCGCCTTTTGCGACACACAGGGAATTACCAGGGAACTGGTGCTCAATTTGCCGACCTCGGAAGGATGACAGGCCGAGTCAACCACCCTGGTGTTAATTCAGCGATCGACCAGGAATCGAACCCAGGATCCTAGGATCCCAAGCCGACACCCTAACCGCTAAGCCAACACCAGGCTCAGTCAGTGCAATATGATGAGTCAAAATCCATGGCTTAGTGCAAGATGATGAGTCAATAACTCCATGGGTCAGTATAAGATGATGAGTCAGTGCAAGATGATGAGTCAATAACTCCATGGGTTAGTGCAGGATTATGAGCCGGTGCGAGATGATGAATCAATAGCTCCAAGGATCCGAAGAAGATCACGAGTCACTTGATAACTTGTTTATATCAATCTTGGAGTTAGGGCAGCTCTGCCTTTTCATACGTGGCATTTTGGTGCCCATCCAAATTTGCCCAACTCAGGATGGCATTTATGCGTGAACCACAAAGTGTGGTCCAGCACCATCGATACCACCGTGTCTTTTAGGAAGGGTTGAAGAAGAGAAATACCACATTATGGTGGATGAGGAAGAAGTGATGTTGGTATGACACGGTGTGGTGAGTAGGATGAGGGTGAGAAACTGTTTCTCTGTTGCATTGCAGGCTGGTTCAGTGGCGTGTGCGGCTGCAAGGTGCAAGGTCTCCTGCCCGTACCCGTTTCACCGTAACGGAGCTTGCTGTCCCGTGTGTCATGGTAACAACAACGTCACATAGTAAAATATGAATGAGCAGCGTCACCACCTATTACCTCCTCCTTTGTTCTCCTACCTTGGTGGTGGAGTCACTGCTGAGGCTATAAATATATAAATAATGTCTTGATCATTCTGTCCAATTGTATGAATGACTTTGTAGAAAGTTTGCATTTCCAGCATTTTGCTGCATCAAGATCTATTAAAAGTGGGAAGGTGAAGTAGCACATATTGTGGAGGAAATACACCTCCTGTCGAAATGTAAGAATGTTGATGTACACCTGAGAATCGGTTGAATAACGGTGAAATTCAAGGCAAGCGAGTTCACAACCCCAAACATTCCAACTGACCCCGGAAGTGCATGCACCTACTGTCTCTCTGTGCATCACCTGACTCGCAGATTGCAACTACCTCGGTCGGAAAGTTCTAAACGGACAGCAGTTCCACCCAGCCGCCCGGCCATGCCACCTGTGCACCTGCATGGTGAGTTGTGCGATGTGATTCGTATTTCTGATGACACCGAGGGTGGGACAAATCCCTGAATCGAATCAAACTGTTTCCTCTAGAATTGGGATGGAGAATTCTTAAAGAATGACGTCACAGTATCCCTTTAATCTCCGACGTTAGATTATGTGGAACCTTCAAGTTGCGTTTTTAGCACGGAAGTTTCCATCTGGGTAACTTGTGTTACACTTACACTACACGGTACCACGCTGCAGTGTTGTTCCTGGTTATTATTACCTCCGCCACCGAAGGTGCATGATGGAGGTTATGTTTTCACCCCTGATAGCAGGATATCTCAAAAAGGTGTGCACGGATTTGGACAAAACTTGGTGAACAGGTTGGGTGTGTGACGAGAACGAATTGGTTCAATTTTGGTGAAGATCCGGATCCGGCTCGTATGGATTTTTAAAGCGATGCTTCACCATTGAGTGATGTGGCCAAAAACGATATATAGCAGGCTATCTCAAAAAGGTGTGCACGGATTTGGACAAAACTTGGTGGAGAGGTTGGGTGTGTGACGAGAACGAATTGGTTCAATTTTGGTGAAGATCCGGATCCGGCTCGTATAGATTTTTAAAGCGATTCTTCACCATTGAGTGATGTGGCCAAAAACGATATATAGCAGGATATCTGAAAAAGGTGTGCACGGATTTGGACAAAACTTGCTGGAGAGGTTGGGTGTGTGACGAGAACGAATTGGTTCAATTTTGAAGATCCGGATCGGGCTAGTATAGATTTTTTAAGCGATTCTTCACCATTGAGTGATGTGGCCAAAAACGATATATAGCAGGATATCTGAAAAAGGTGTGCACGGATTTGGACAAAACTTGCTGGAGAGGTTGGGTGTGTGACGAGAACGAATTGGTTCAATTTTGAAGATCTGGATCCGGCTAGTATAGATTTTTTAAGCGATTCTTCACCATTGAGTGATGTGGCCAAAAACGATATCTAGCAGGATATCTCAAAAAGGTGTGCACGGATTTGGACAAAACTTGGTGAACAGGTTGGGTGTGTGACAAGAACGAATTGGTTCAATTTTGGTGAAGATCTGGATCCGGCTAGTATAGATTTTTTAAAGCGATTCTTCACCATTGAGTGATGTGGCCAAAAACGATATATAGCAGGCTATCTCAAAAGGGTGTGCACAGATTTGGACAAAACTTGGTGAACAGGTTGGGTGTGTGACAAGAACGAATTGGTTCAATTTTGGTGAAGATCCGGATCCGGCTCGTATGGATTTTTAAAAGCGATTCTTCACCATTGAGTGATGTGGCCAAAAACGATATATAGCAGGCTATCTCAAAAGGGTGTGCACAGATTTGGACAAAAGTTGGTGGATGAGTTGGTTTGGTGACAAGAACAAGCCGATTTGATTTTGGTTCAGGTCCGAATCCAGATCCGGCCTATCAGTGGGATAGAAACCATAAACTGTTCAGCCTGGTGGAGGTATGCGCTCTACCGAGTGACGTTCTAGTTGTGCTATACAATGTTGTTGCCATTCTAGCACAGTAGTGTCCATCTGGGTAACTTAGGTTACACTGCACCTGGTTATTACGGTGTCCTTCCTGGTTATTACGGTGCTATACCATGTTGTTGCCATGACTCTGCAGCTGGGCGAAGTATCATGCGAACCAGTGTCATGTGATGCACCATGTGACCAGAGCCTCATTGAATGCTGTCCCAGTTGTCGCCATGAAGGCCAGTATACAATTTTATATCCCTATAGATATCATGTCATGCTAACAACATGCAAAGTGACCGTATGGCTGTCTCACGACCATGCACAATACAGTGCAGCGCATTATGCTTCTGCGTTGTGATGGATATTTTGAAGTTTACACCAAAGGTTGGTAAAAGATCACTTTCTCATCCATTCATTACATCCCTCCATTCTGTGCCCTTCCTTGTGTTTCCGCAGGTTCTGAGGCTGATGGTTTTGAGTATTTGAGAGATAAACCACATGTGAACACCTCATCCACTCCGAATCGTCAGCGCCGCTCTTCAAGGAGATCGAAGTCTGCAACATTGCTCAAGATCCACACCGTCGGGCCGCGACCTCCGACGACGATGCGAAAGGCTACTGCGGATGGGTCTTCCTTTCTTGGAATTTCGAAGGGAACCCAAGAATCGTTTGCACATCTCAGAGTTCTTCAAACCGCTCCTCAAGGAGGTCATCTCGTCGGAAGTTCGGAGGAACTTTCAAATCGATCACTGCTTCCTGGTCTTGCATCTCAGAAATCCTTAAGTGGATCCATGTTTCGTCGGTTTCTTCGTCCTTCAAATGAAATTAAAAAATCTCCTTTAGCACAAATGATCTTGGGAACTCTCATCAACAAAGAGACAGAAATGTCAGAAAAGCCTCGTAAACTACTGGGGGGTTTCATTGAAGAGATGAAGGAACAGGAAACTCTGTTGTTGAGGAAGTTGAAAGGTCGAAGATCTCGGGAAAACAATTCAGGATTACAACTGCCAAAGGGTCATCCTGGACCGTGGAGGGAATTTTTCAAACCCTCGTCCCAACCCGGGAAACATAATATTCGAGGTTCAAAGAGCGTTTCCAAATCTTTATTCCAAAGGAAGAAAAATGCCGGAAATGAGGGTCAGAGTGGTGTCAAAAACCATGTTAAATGACACCTTTGGGCTTCGGTCAGCTTGATAAAGGGAAGGACCAGTAGGATAGAAGTGAAACCTCCCTTTTGAAATGACAAGACCATTCGATATAAAGTGAAACAAAAGTCGAATTCCAAAAAACAGAATGAGAATTGGATACAAGATGGGATCAGGATGGAATCTTTGCTTATGAAATAATACACCACCCAGCAGCAACCGATCGGCCATTACTTCCTGTAATGGCGTCAGGGTTACTTCCTGTAATGGCGTCAGGGTTACTTCCTGTAATGGCGTCAGGGTTACTTCCTGTGGACCCATCATTGCCTTGACCGTGATTCCCTCCGAAACAAACACGGGACACCGCTTTTTGAGAGTTTTCTGGGGTTGTTGACCAATCGGGAGCGAGACACAGACGTCTCCACAGGAATTGATAGGAGAGTCTTCTTTTGTTTGTGGCTCATGGAAAGGTGAGGAGACGGAGGGTAAAGAGGTAGTGAACTGATGGTGCGGCGTTGCACAGGTGGACAGGTACAGGTGGACACAACCTGAAAGGGAATGAACGGACAGGAACGAAGGAGGGGAAGAAACAGTTACCTGCAAGTACGAGTGTTAGGTTAGATAGGGTCGATGGGGGTAAAGAAGGCTGTGGATAGGGATGGAGGATGACGTGAGATGACGGTGCACCACCTGCTTGAAGGCCTCGTGGGTCGAGAGCGATTGGATAGTCTCAGGAAGGCAGTTCTGGAACAACACAGGTGTCCTGGAGGATCTGATGAGGATCAGAGGACTGAGTGAGAGCACAGGTGGCTAAACCGGAGGAAAGGGGGAAAAAGATAGGCCACCGGCCATTATGCCTAGTCCTACCAACGTCACAATAATGAAATAGAGATTTATATACCTGATATCACTGGACAAGGTGGGAGAATAATGCGGCAGAAACAGGAACATCATCAGGGTGTTATTTTATTTCATTGATTTATTATTATTATTATTGTTACTATTAAAATATTGCAGGGACGGGGCGGTCCGAAGACAGGTGTAGGGCAAGGAAGGGGAAAACTGAGAGCACATCTACTTTTTGATGAGCGTATCCACTCCCACCTTTCACCACCACACCTTGCCCAGTCCTGTCATCTCCTTTCTGCGCACAAATTTTTTATTCTGGGTTCATTTTGACATTACCCTTCATTATCTGAAACATCTCCATTATATCCCCTCGTAACCACCTCCTTTATATGTATAAAGCCCTGTCTCCTTCAGCCGCTCCTCATAGCTTAGACTAGCTAGGCCCGGAATCAAACTCGTCCCCCTGCGCTGAACCTGTATTTGGCAGCCATTTGTCCTTCCTGAGTTGTGGTGACCAAAACTGCACAGTATTCTAGATGAGGTCCTCACTAAACTACAATGCAGTGTTAAAACCTCCTCTTTTGATTTATAATTAAACCCCCTATGAATACAACCTAAAGCCCTGTTTGCTATACCTGTAGCTACCTGGCAATGTCCTGTCTGCTTACCCCCCCCCCCACCCCCACATATATATTACCACCCCAGATCCTTCTCCCATGTGACATGCTCGAAGATTGCTCCTTGCATCACGTGATCTTTATTTTCATTATTCTTACCCATCCCCAGCACCTTAGACTTGTTCAGGTTAAACTGCATCTACCAATCTTTAACCTAATCTATACAGGTGCCAATACTTTCCTGAATCTGATCACCTCCCCCTCTGTTAACTACCTCACCACCAATCATCTGAAAATTGCGTACGTAATGAAATTGTCATCTGAGAAGTACCTTCTCTACACTCCACACATTCACTCCATGAAGATTTCCCATTTCTCTGATGACGATTGTCGTCTTGTTAACCTTTCCCAATCTCCATCATCCAGATCCCTCCTCGTACCCGCAAGGTTTACCTTCCTGAAATCTAACAACCTTACTCTACTATCCCGAACTCTAACTCTCAACAGAATCCTTACACACACGACGTTATGGTCACTTTATCCTAAATGCTCCCCTACATCCACCTCCTCCACCATATTGGGATCGTTACTTAAAAGGAGGTCTAACCCTGCACTCCTCCTCGTGGGCCCATATACAAACTGGGTTAAAAGCAATCCTCGGCTAGATCGAGGAAATCCTCATCTCTTCTGCCCCTTCCTGTTCCTGGACCAAATCTACCCCTGGCAAGTTAAAATCCCCCATAATCAATACTCTTCCCTTATCACATGCCCTTCTGAATTCTTCATGTTCTCCTCCCTCGTCCTCTTCCCTCACACCTGGAGCTACTCCCTCGTCCTCTTCCCTCACACCTGGAGCTACTCCCTCGTCCTCTTCCCTCACACCTGGAGCTATATAAAAACATCCAACCGGTATCTTACTGTTTTTACAATCTCTAATCTCTACCCATACGCAATCCTCCACATTAATGCCTTCCTTGATATCGCCCCTTTTCTCTTGATACTACTACGAATCCCCATGCCCAACTAAGGGACCCCCATAACTGTTGGTCTTCTGAATACAGTGTGGAGAGTTGACCCTTAATACTTCGTTCCTTTGGGGCAGGGGTCACGGGAAGCACGGTAGATGGAGCCAGTTCTTCATGAAGTTGAGTAATGTGCCTCCATCTATGTCAGACATTGCCGTTGATCCCGAAAGGCATTCATCCGCCAATGAGAGGCTCAAGGCACTGCTGCTGCCCGGTGCCAGGTTATTTAACCCTTAGCTGGGGATTTTAAATGGGACTTGTTCTTCTCCTAGGTGAGCTGCCATCCAAGGCTGGCGAACCCCACCCGTGCGGAGCAATCTGGTTTTAAGGCGCCAGAAACCCACCTTGAACACCTTTGTCATCTGTTGGAAATGGGATCAACCCGAGAATCTAGGCGGTATGAGTTTGGATAGGAGAGGATATAACGACTCTGAATATATGGGGGATTTCATGGATGGGGAGTCGTTAAACCCTCCGCACCACCCCAGTCAATCCTAATCCAATGACGCCTAAAATCACCCCACCAACCCAGTCAATCCTAATCCAATGACCCCCAAAATCTCCCCCCAACCCAGTCAATCCTAATCCAATGACCCCCAAGCTCTCCCCACCACCCCAGTCAATCCTAATCCAATGGCCCCCAAAATCTCCCCCCAACCCAGTCAATCCTAATCCAATGACCCCCAAACTCTCCCCACCACCCCAGTCGATCCTAATCCAATGGCCCCCAAAATCTCCCCACCACCCCAGTCAATCCTAATCCAATGACCCCCAAACTCTCCCCACCACCCCAGTCAATCCTAATCCAATGGCCCCCAAAATCTCCCCCCAACCCAGTCAATCCTAATCCAATGACCCCCAAACTCTCCCCACCACCCCAGTCAATCCTAATCCAATGACCCCCAAAATCTCCCCCCAACCCAGTCAATCCTAATCCAATGACCCCCAAAATCTCCCCCCAACCCAGTCAATCCTAATCCAATGACCCCCAAAATCTCCCCACCACCCCAGTCAATCCTAATCCAATGACCCCCAAACTCTCCCCACCAACCCAGTCAATCCTAATCCAATGACCCCTAAAATCTCCCCCCACCCCAGTCAATCCTAATCCAATGACCCCCAAAATCTCACCACCACCCCAGTCAATCCTAATCCAATGACCCCCAAACTCTCCCCACCACCCCAGTCAATCCTAATCCAATGACCCCCAAACTCTCCCCACCACCCCAGTCAATCCTAATCCAATGACCCCCAAACTCTCCCCACCACCCCAGTCAATCCTAATCCAATGACCCCCAAACGCTCCCCACCACCCCAGTCAATCCTAATCCAATGACCCCCAAACTCTCCCCACCAACCCAGTCAATCCTAATCCAATGACCCCCAAACTCTCCCCACCACCCCAGTCAATCCTAATCCAATGACCCCCAAACTCTCCCCACCACCCCAGTCAATCCTAATCCAATGACCCCCAAACTCTCCCCACCAACCCAGTCAATCCTAATCCATTGGCCCCCAAACTCTCGCCACTAACCCAGTCAATCCTAATCCAATGGCCCCCAAACTCTCCCCACTAACCGAGTCAATCCTAATCCAATGACCCCCAAACTCTCCCCACCACCCCAGTCAATCCTAATCCAATGACCCCCAAACTCTCCCCACCACCCCAGTCAATCCTAATCCAATGACCCCCAAACTCTCCCCACCACCCCAGTCAATCCTAATCCAATGACCCCCAAACTCTCCCCACCACCCCAGTCAATCCTAATCCAATGACCCCCAAACTCTCCCCACCACCCCAGTCAATCCTAATCCAATGACCCCCAAACTCTCCCCACCACCCCAGTCAATCCTAATCCAATGACCCCCAAACTCTCCCCACCACCCCAGTCAATCCTAATCCAATGACCCCCAAACTCTCCCCACCACCCCAGTCAATCCTAATCCATTGGCCCCCAAACTCTCGCCACTAACCCAGTCAATCCTAATCCAATGGCCCCCAAACTCTCCCCACTAATCGAGTCAATCCTAATCCAATGACCCCCAAACTCTCCCCACCACCCCAGTCAATCCTAATCCAATGACCCCCAAACTCTCCCCACCACCCCAGTCAATCCTAATCCAATGACCCCCAAACTCTCCCCACCACCCCAGTCAATCCTAATCCAATGACCCCCAAACTCTCCCCACCACCCCAGTCAATCCTAATCCAATGACCCCCAAACTCTCCCCACCACCCCAGTCAATCCTAATCCAATGACCCCCCCCCCCCACCCCCTTCTTGGTGATTTCTCTCGATGCAATGATGTCTTTTACCCAGACTGTTTCACCTCCTTTTCCTCCTTCCTATCACACCGATACACCTTGTATCCTCTAATCCTGTCCTCCAGTTACTCTCCTCATTAAACGTCATCTCACCTACATCGTACTCCTCGCTATATCTACTTTGGCCTCAAGCTCTTCCATCTTATTATTTGAACTCCTGCAATTGGTAGAAAGTGAGAGCAACGTGCCATGTGATTAAGCCAAGGCCTGTTGTTCTCATGTTCACTCCTCAATATGATCCATTTTTGTTGTTTGTGGAAAATTTATGGGAAATTTTTAATGGAAAAATTCGACAATGGCGCATATACTTATGACTTATGCACATTAGGGGTGAAAACAAGAAAATAAAACAGAGAGGGGATTGTCGGAGAGAGGAAGGTGGGCATGAGTAGCGTAAGTAGTTTGAGTTATTTTGCCAGATTTGCGTATGTAATAAAAAAACGCATTACCTCCAATGACAACATCTCATCTAGTAATTGTGACTTTTTTGGAAAATTGGCTTTTGTTGAACTTTGAATTTTTACTTTGTCATTTGGTAGTGTATAATTAGTGCGGTGTAACACAGCATGATATAGTGGGTAGACGTAACGTCCTTAAAGGTAGTGGAGGTCACACCAAAAAGGTAACATTGACCATAAACCATTGAGACATCTCCAGATGTAGAGTTCACAAACTTAGCCAGTTGGACAAATCTGTGCGAACGAAATGACCGACTTGCTTCCTCATTAACCGCAATTTAACCTCTCCTGGTGGTCTTACCACAGATGTCTGAATCAATATCTGTTTGTGAATCCAACTTTGAAAAACTGATGTGAAGTTCAAAACGAGCTTTATTTCTGTATTTTTGTCTCTTTTTAAAACAATGAACTGCTTTTTAATTAACCCCTGTGTCGCTCGTTTTTTGTGACCGAGTCGGCGGAGCGGTCTCCTCGCGATAGGGGGCCGCCCCAAAGGGGTCACGCGCTCGATCCCCTCTGAACAAACCAAAAGGATTAAAATGGGACCTGAAAGGCAAGCACCGAGACATCGAGACCAACAGAGATGTGAAAGCGGATTTGAGAGGTAATGGGAGCAGTTTGTGTGACTTTTTACCAAATAAGGTAAACGGGAATTTACAAAGTGGTTTGGGACCCCAACACCAGTCTCCCCTCAGCCCACCCTCCTTCGGACCGGAAGGTGGAGTGGAGAGGGGGACATTGAGGTTACAATAGCAAATGTGGTGAAAGTGAAGAACGAGCGAAGGGAAAATGGTGTTTTTGTAATTATGACAATGACATCATCATGGGAGAGCTGAACGTGTGGGTTTATGTGGAGGGCATTGGGTGAAATGAGGCAAAATGTCTGCACTTACTCTCTCGTGCTTTCTTAACACAAAACGATTCAATGCAACAACAACCACCGAGTATCCTCTTTACACTCGACGTCAAGTTGCCCTTAAACGCCCCCAGCAGCTCAACCGTTGCATTGTGAGTCTCGTGACGCGGGCAGTGAACGGATCTTCGGATCGTTTATGCTCGAACCCTCACTGGGATGCCATCTCTCATCGGCAGTCGCAGACGCTCGATGTGCCCCCGTCGCCCTCGGAATCATCTTCCTCTTCACTTTCATCATCCTCGCAAATTACTTGATATCCCCCAAACTGAGGCCTACGCATCTTTGTAGAAACGTGTTCAGACATCGGCGCTCCGAACCCTCTCGAGCAAACGGGTGAGGCGTGGCCGAGGTTTCTCGCGAGGCTGAATTCTCTGGCCGAGCACCGAGGCGTCGGCACCGAGACCGTGTGCCCAAATTTGTAGTAGTCGATGGCGTAGCGCCGGTCCTCACGGGTGACCAGTGAGACGAATCGTCGGCCCCACAAGATCTCTTCGGGGAGATACGAGGTCCGGGCTTGCGTGGTGATGCCCGTAGATTCCGCCACACCTTCCAGAAGAACCACCAACTGGAAGATAAACACCCGCAGATCGACCGTGCATGGTAACAACGAACGGAATTGTGAAATGTCCATATAATTTGGTTATATTTATTTATTTATCAGCATTGAATGGGCAAACTGGCTCAGCTGCAGTCAGGTGAAAGGCTCACAAATACCGAGTCCCTTATCCAGGGTCAGCTAACCACAACATCAGTCTATAAATACCTTATCCCATGTCAGCAAACCACAACATCAGTCTATAAATACCTTATCCCATGTCAGCAAACCACAACATCAGTCTAAAAATACCTTATCCCATGTCAGCTAACCACAACATCAGTCTAAAAATACCTTATCCCATGTCAGCAAACCACAACATCAGTCTAAAAATACCTTATCCCATGTCAGCTAACCACCACATCAGTCTATAAATACCTTATCCCATGTCAGCTAACCACCACATCAGTCTATAAATACCTTATCCCATGTCAGCTAACCACAACATCAGTCTATAAATACCTTATCCCATGTCAGCAAACCACAACATCAGTCTAAAATAGCTTATCCCATGTCAGCAAACCACAACATCAGTCTATAAATACCTTATCCCATGTCAGCAAACCACAACATCAGTCTAAAAATACCTTATCCCATGTCAGCAAACCACAACATCAGTCTAAAAATACCTTATCCCATGTCAGCTAACCACAACATCAGTCTAAAAATACCTTATCCCATGTCAGCTAACCACAACATCAGTCTAAAAATACCTTATCCCATGTCAGCAAACCACAACATCAGTCTATAAATACCTTATCCCATGTCAGCTAACCACAACATCAGTCTAAAAATACCTTATCCCATATCAGCTAACCACAACATCAGTCTATAAATACCTTATCCCACGTCAGCAAACCACAACATCAGTCTAAAATACCTTATCCCATGTCAGCAAACCACAACATCAGTCTATAAATACCTTATCCCATGTCAGCTAACCACAACATCAGTCTAAAAATACCTTATCCCATGTCAGCAAACCACAACATCAGTCTAAAAATACCTTATCCCATGTCAGCTAACCACAACATCAGTCTAAAAATACCTTATCCCATGTCAGCAAACCACAACATCAGTCTAAAAATACCTTATCCCATGTCAGCAAACCACAACATCAGTCTAAAAATACCTTATCCCATGTCAGCTAACCACAACATCAGTCTAAAATACCTTATCCCATGTCAGCAAACCACAACATCAGTCTAAAAATACCTTATCCCATGTCAGCTAACCACAACATCAGTCTAAAATACCTTATCCCATGTCAGCAAACCACAACATCAGTCTAAAAATACCTTATCCCATATCAGCTAACCACAACATCAGTCTATAAATACCTTATCCCATGTCAGCAAACCACAACATCAGTCTAAAATACCTTATCCCATGTCAGCAAACCACAACATCAGTCTATAAATACCTTATCCCATGTCAGCTAACCACAACATCAGTCTAAAAATACCTTATCCCATGTCAGCAAACCACAACATCAGTCTAAAAATACCTTATCCCATGTCAGCTAACCACAACATCAGTCTAAAAATACCTTATCCCATGTCAGCAAACCACAACATCAGTCTAAAAATACCTTATCCCATGTCAGCAAACCACAACATCAGTCTAAAAATACCTTATCCCATGTCAGCTAACCACAACATCAGTCTAAAATACCTTATCCCATGTCAGCAAACCACAACATCAGTCTAAAAATACCTTATCCCATGTCAGCAAACCACAACATCAGTCTATAAATACCTTATCCCATGTCAGCAAACCACAACATCAGTCTAAAAATACCTTATCCCATGTCAGCAAACCACAACATCAGTCTAAAAATACCTTATCCCATGTCAGCTAACCACAACATCAGTCTAAAAATACCTTATCCCATGTCAGCAAACCACAACATCAGTCTAAAAATACCTTATCCCATGTCAGCTAACCACAACATCAGTCTAAAAATACCTTATCCCATGTCAGCTAACCACAACATCAGTCTAAAATACCTTATCCCATGTCAGCAAACCACAACATCAGTCTAAAAATACCTTATCCCATGTCAGCTAACCACAACATCAGTCTATAAATACCTTATCCCATGTCAGCAAACCACAACATCAGTCTAAAAATACCTTATCCCATGTCAGCTAACCACAACATCAGTCTATAAATACCTTATCCCATGTCAGCAAACCACAACATCAGTCTATAAATACCTTATCCCATGTCAGCTAACCACAACATCAGTCTATAAATACCTTATCCCATGTCAGCAAACCACAACATCAGTCTAAAATACCTTATCCCATGTCAGCAAACCACAACATCAGTCTATAAATACCTTATCCCATGTCAGCAAACCACAACATCAGTCTATAAATACCTTATCCCATGTCAGCAAACCACAACATCAGTCTAAAAATACCTTATCCCATGTCAGCTAACCACAACATCAGTCTAAAAATACCTTATCCCATGTCAGCTAACCACAACATCAGTCTAAAATACCTTATCCCATGTCAGCAAACCACAACATCAGTCTATAAATACCTTATCCCATGTCAGCTAACCACAACATCAGTCTATAAATACCTTATCCCATGTCAGCAAACCACAACATCAGTCTAAAATACCTTATCCCATGTCAGCAAACCACAACATCAGTCTATAAATACCTTATCCCATGTCAGCAAACCACAACATCAGTCTAAAAATACCTTATCCCATGTCAGCTAACCACAACATCAGTCTATAAATACCTTATCCCATGTCAGCAAACCACAACATCAGTCTATAAATACCTTATCCCATGTCAGCAAACCACAACATCAGTCTAAAAATACCTTATCCCATGTCAGCTAACCACAACATCAGTCTAAAAATACCTTATCCCATGTCAGCTAACCACAACATCAGTCTATAAATACCTTATCCCATGTCAGCTAACCACAACATCAGTCTATAAATACCTTATCCCATGTCAGCAAACCACAACATCAGTCTAAAAATACCTTATCCCATGTCAGCAAACCACAACATCAGTCTAAAAATACCTTATCCCATGTCAGCTAACCACAACATCAGTCTAAAAATACCTTATCCCATGTCAGCTAACCACAACATCAGTCTAAAAATACCTTATCCCATGTCAGCTAACCACAACATCAGTCTAAAAATACCTTATCCCATGTCAGCTAACTACAACATCAGTCTAAAAATACCTTATCCCATGTCAGCTAACCACAACATCAGTCTAAAAATACCTTATCCCATGTCAGCTAACCACAACATCAGTCTAAAAATACCTTATCCCATGTCAGCTAACCACAACATCAGTCTAAAAATACCTTATCCCATGTCAGCTAACCACAACATCAGTCTAAAAATACCTTATCCCATGTCAGCAAACCACAACATCAGTCTAAAAATACCTTATCCCATGTCAGCTAACCACAACATCAGTCTAAAAATACCTTATCCCATGTCAGCTAACCACAACATCAGTCTAAAAATACCTTATCCCATGTCAGCAAACCACAACATCAGTCTAAAAATCCCTTATCCACCACAAGATCAGTCTAAATACCCCTTATCCAACACAAGATCAGTCTAAAAACCCCTTATCCACCACAAGATCAGTCTAAATACCCCTTATCCAAAACAAGATCAGTCTAAATACCCCTTATCCAACACAAGATCAGTCTAAATACCCCTTATCCACCACAAGATCAGTCTAAATACCCCTTATCCAAAACAAGATCAGTCTAAATACCCCTTATCCACCACAAGATCAGTCTAAAAACCCCTTATCCACCACAAGATCAGTCTAAATACCCCTTATCCAAAACAAGATCAGTCTAAATACCCCTTATCCACCACAAGATCAGTCTAAATACCCCTTATCCACCACAAGATCAGTCTAAAAACCCCTTATCCACCACAAGATCAGTCTAAATACCCCTTATCCACCACAACATCAGTCTAAAAACCCCTTATCCACCACAAGATCAGTCTAAAAACCCCTTATCCACCACAAGATCAGTCTAAATACCCCTTATCCACCACAAGATCAGTCTAAATACCCCTTATCCACCACAACATCAGTCTAAAAACCCCTTATCCACCACAAGATCAGTCTAAAAACCCCTTATCCACCACAAGATCAGTCTAAAAACCCCTTATCCACCACAAGATCAGTCTAAATACCCCTTATCCACCACAAGATCAGTCTAAATACCCCTTATCCACCACAACATCAGTCTAAAAACCCCTTATCCACCACAAGATCAGTCTAAAAACCCCTTATCCACCACAAGATCAGTCTAAAAACCCCTTATCCACCACAAGATCAGTCTAAATACCCCTTATCCACCACAACATCAGTCTAAAAACCCCTTATCCACCACAAGATCAGTCTAAAAACCCCTTATCCACCACAAGATCAGTCTAAATACCCCTTATCCACCACAACATCAGTCTAAAAACCCCTTATCCACCACAAGATCAGTCTAAAAACCCCTTATCCACAACAAGATCAGTCTAAATACCCCTTATCCACCACAACATCAGTCTAAAAACCCCTTATCCACCACAAGATCAGTCTAAAAACCCCTTATCCACCACAAGATCAGTCTAAATACCCCTTATCCACCACAACATCAGTCTAAAAACCCCTTATCCACCACAAGATCAGTCTAAAAACCCCTTATCCACAACAAGATCAGTCTAAATACCCCTTATCCAAAACAAGATCAGTCTAAATACCCCTTATCCACCACAAGATCAGTCTAAAAACCCCTTATCCACCACAAGATCAGTCTAAATACCCCTTATCCAAAACAAGATCAGTCTAAATACCCCTTATCCAAAACAAGATCAGTCTAAATACCCCTTATCCACCACAAGATCAGTCTAAAAACCCCTTATCCACCACAAGATCAGTCTAAATACCCCTTATCCAACACAAGATCAGTCTAAATACCCCTTATCCAACACAAGATCAGTCTAAATACCCCTTATCCAAAACAAGATCAGTCTAAAAACCCCTTATCCACCACAAGATCAGTCTAAATACCCCTTATCCAACACAAGATCAGTCTAAATACCCCTTATCCAAAACAAGATCAGTCTAAAAACCCCTTATCCACCACAAGATCAGTCTAAAAACCCCTTATCCACCACAAGATCAGTCTAAATACCCCTTATCCACCACAAGATCAGTCTAGAAACCCCTTATCCACCACAAGATCAGTCTAAAAACCCCTTATCCACCACAAGATCAGTCTAAAAACCCCTTATCCACCACAAGATCAGTCTAAATACCCCTTATCCAAAACAATATCAGTCTAAATACCCCTTATCCAACACAAGATCAGTCTAAATACCCCTTATCCAAAACAAGATCAGTCTAAAAACCCCTTATCCACCACAAGATCAGTCTAAATACCCCTTATCCAACACAAGATCAGTCTAAATACCCCTTATCCAAAACAAGATCAGTCTAAAAACCCCTTATCCACCACAAGATCAGTCTAAAAACCCCTTATCCACCACAAGATCAGTCTAAATACCCCTTATCCACCACAAGATCAGTCTAGAAACCCCTTATCCACCACAAGATCAGTCTAAAAACCCCTTATCCACCACAGGATCAGTCTAAAAACCCCTTATCCACCACAAGATCAGTCTAAAAACCCCTTATCCACCACAAGATCAGTCTAAAAACCCCTTATCCACCACAAGATCAGTCTAAATACCCCCTATCCACCACAAGATCAGTCTAAAAACCCCTTATCCACCACAAGATCAGTCTAAAAACCCCTTATCCACCACAGGATCAGTCTAAAAACCCCTTATCCACCACAAGATCAGTCTAAAAACCCCTTATCCACCACAAGATCAGTCTAAAAACCCCTTATCCACCACAAGATCAGTCTAAATACCCCTTATCCACGACAAGATCAGTCTAAAAACCCCTTATCCAACACAAGATCAGTCTACAAACCCCTTATCCACCACAAGATCAGTCTAAATACCCCTTATCCACGACAAGATCAGTCTAAATACCCCTTATCCACTACAAGATCAGTCTAAAAACCCCTTATCCACCACAAGATCAGTCTAAAAACCCCTTATCCACCACAGGATCAGTCTAAAAACCCCTTATCCACCACAGGATCAGTCTAAAAACCCCTTATCCACCACAAGATCAGTCTAAAAACCCCTTATCCACCACAGGATCAGTCTAAAAACCCCTTATCCACCACAGGATCAGTCTAAAAACCCCTTATCCACCACAAGATCAGTCTAGAAACCCCTTATCCACCACAAGATCAGTCTAAAAACCCCTTATCCACCACAAGATCAGTTTAAAAACCCCTTATCCACCACAAGATCAGTCTAAAACCCCCTTATCCACCACAAGATCAGTCTAAAAACCCCTTATCCACCACAAGATCAGTTAAAAAACCCCTTATCCACCACAAGATCAGTCTAAAACCCCCTTATCCACCACAAGATCAGTCTAAAAACCCCTTCTCCACCACAAGATCAGTTAAAAAACCCCTTATCCACCACAAGATCAGTCTAAAAACCCCTTATCCACCACAAGATCAGTCTAAAAATGTTTTAGTCAAACCACATAATCAGCTTTATAATCAGTCAAACTGCATCATCAGGACCACTGCGTGGAGTGAATTCTCGAGAAGATAAGAGGTGGCATGGCTCCCCATGAGGGAGTATACATGACTAACACCGCTTTACTTGAATGGTGACCTGGAACACCTGTCCCACAACAGTACTTTTGGCAGGATGCTTGACTTTCCCATTTAATGTTGATATTTACCCATGCGGATTCAACTTGAAGTTCTTATTATCTGGAAATGGGTACGTACGTAAACAGGGTTGATGTGTGGCAGGCACTCTGTAGGCCAGGACCCTAGCAGCAGGTGCTCATATAGGTTAGGGCACGTTCTGTTAATAATAGTCACCTGTCACCCAAACTCCTTGCCTTCAGTATTGCCGGAACACAGTCGGAGAGCTACGCTTTGCGCTTGGGAAACGGAAGATGCGACACTCTCCAACCTGTGTCACTGGTAAACGGTCACTTCCTTGAGCGGGACATGTGACTTTGGGAGAGGAGCATAAAACACATCACATTTCATCTCAACCTACCCAACCTCATACCTCCACGTTATGCTGCAACAGGTTGTGAGGATCGAGGTCAAACAATGGACTGTCTGGCCCAATGATGTGCACGACAACAATAGGGGCAACCAAAAAGATCCCCATGCCTCCAGGTGGGTGGTCAACCTGCGCACAGGATTACACAAAATTAATGGTAGGAGCCAAAAGCCTGGTGTTGGCTTTGCGGTTAGGGTGCCGGCTTGGGATCTCAGGATCCTGGGATCGTTGGCTTAGCGGTTAGGGTGCAGGCTTGGGATCCTAGGATCCTGGGTTCGTAGGCTTAGCGGTTAGGGTGCCGGCTTGGGATCCTAGGATCCTGGGTTCGTTGGCTTAGCGGTGAGGGTGCAGGCTTGGGATCCCAGGATCCTGGGATCGTTGGCTTAGCGGTTAGGGTGCAGGCTTGGGATCCTAGGATCCTGGGTTCGTAGGCTTAGCGGTTAGGGTGCTGGCTTGGAATCCTAGGATCCTGGGTTCGTAGGCTTAGCGGTTAGGGTGCCGGCTTGGGATCCTAGCATCCTGGGTTCGTTGGCTTAGCGGTTAGGGTGCAGGCTTGGGATCCTAGCATCCTGGGTTCGTTGGCTTCGCGGTTAGGGTGCCGGCTTGGGATCCTAGGATCCTGGGTTCGTTGGCTTAGCGGTTAGGGTGCCGGCTTGGGATCCTAGGATCCTGGGTTCGTTGGCTTAGCGGTGAGGGTGCCGGCTTAGGATCCTGGGATCCTGGGTTCGTTGGCTTAGCGGTTAGGGTGCCGGCTTGGGATCCTAGGATCCTGGGTTCGTTGGCTTAGCGGTGAGGGTGCTGGCTTGGGATCCTAGGATCCTGGGTTCGTTGGCTTAGCGGTTAGGGTGCTGGCTTGGGATCCTAGGATCCTGGGTTCGTTGGCTTAGCAGTTAGGGTGCTGGCTTGGAATCCTAGGATCCTGGGTTCGTTGGCTTAGCGGTTAGGGTGCCGGCTTGGGATCCTAGGATCCTGGGTTCGTTGGCTTAGCGGTCAGGGTGCTGGCTTGGGATCCTAGGATCCTGGGTTCGTTGGCTTACCGGTTAGGGTGCCGGCTTGGGATCCTACGATCCTGGGTTCGTTCGCTTACCGGTTAGGGTGCCGGCTTGGGATCCTAGGATCCTGGGTTCGTTGGCTTACCGGTTAGGGTGCCGGCTTGGGATCCTACGATCCTGGGTTCGTTCGCTTAGCGGTCAGGGTGCTGGCTTGGGATCCTAGGATCCTGGGTTCGTTGGCTTAGCGGTTAGGGTGCTGGCTTGGGATCCTAGGATCCTGGGTTCGTTGGCTTAGCAGTTAGGGTGCTGGCTTGGAATCCTAGGATCCTGGGTTCGTTGGCTTAGCGGTTAGGGTGCCGGCTTGGGATCCTAGGATCCTGGGTTCGTTGGCTTAGCGGTCAGGGTGCTGGCTTGGGATCCTAGGATCCTGGGTTCGTTGGCTTACCGGTTAGGGTGCCGGCTTGGGATCCTACGATCCTGGGTTCGTTGGCTTAGCGGTCAGGGTGCTGGCTTGGGATCCTAGGATCCTGGGTTCGTTGGCTTAGCGGTTAGGGTGCCGGCTTGGGATCCTAGGATCCTGGGTTCGTTGGCTTAGTGGTGAGGGTGCCGGCTTGGGATCCTAGGATCCTGGGTTCGTTGGCTTCGCGGCTGGGGTGCCAGCTTGGGATCCTAGGATCCTGGGTTCGTTGGCTTAGCGGTTAGGGTGCCGGCTTGGGAGCCTAGGATCCTGGGTTCGTTGGCTTAGCGATTAGGGTGCAGGCTTGGGATCCTAGGATCCTGGGTTCGTTGGCTTAGCGGTTAGGGTGCAGGCTTGGGATCCTAGGATCCTGGGTTCGTTGGCTTAGCGGCTAGGATGCAGGCTTGGGATCCTAGGATCCTGGGTTCGTTAGCTTAGCGGTTAGGGTGCAGGCTTGGGATCCTAGGATCCTGGGTTCGTTGGCTGAGCGGTTAGGGTGCTGGCTTGGAATCCTAGGATCCTGGGTTCGTTGGCTTAGCGGTGAGGGTGCCGGCTTGGGATCCTAGGATCCTGGGTTCGTTGGCTTAGCGGTTAGGGTGCTGGCTTGGGATCCTAGGATCCTGGGTTCGTTGGCTTAGCAGTTAGGGTGCTGGCTTGGAATCCTAGGATCCTGGGTTCGTTGGCTTAGCGGTTAGGGTGCCGGCTTGGGATCCTAGGATCCTGGGTTCGTTGGCTTAGCGGTCAGGGTGCTGGCTTGGGATCCTAGGATCCTGGGTTCGTTGGCTTACCGGTTAGGGTGCTGGCTTGGGATCCTACGATCCTGGGTTCGTTCGCTTAGCGGTCAGGGTGCTGGCTTGGGATCCTAGGATCCTGGGTTCGTTGGCTTAGCGGTTAGGGTGCCGGCTTGGGATCCTAGGATCCTGGGTTCGTTGGCTTAGTGGTGAGGGTGCCGGCTTGGGATCCTAGGATCCTGGGTTCGTTGGCTTCGCGGCTGGGGTGCCAGCTTGGGATCCTAGGATCCTGGGTTCGTTGGCTTAGCGGTTAGGGTGCCGGCTTGGGAGCCTAGGATCCTGGGTTCGTTGGCTTAGCGATTAGGGTGCAGGCTTGGGATCCTAGGATCCTGGGTTCGTTGGCTTAGCGGTTAGGGTGCAGGCTTGGGATCCTAGGATCCTGGGTTCGTTGGCTTAGCGGCTAGGATGCAGGCTTGGGATCCTAGGATCCTGGGTTCGTTAGCTTAGCGGTTAGGGTGCAGGCTTGGGATCCTAGGATCCTGGGTTCGTTGGCTGAGCGGTTAGGGTGCTGGCTTGGAATCCTAGGATCCTGGGTTCGTTGGCTTAGCGGTGAGGGTGCCGGCTTGGGATCCTAGGATCCTGGGTTCGTTGGCTTAGCGGTTAGGGTGCCGGCTTTGGATCCTAGGATCCTGAGTTCGAATCCGGTCGATCGCTGAATTAACGCCAAGGGGGTTGACTCAGCCAGTCATCCTTCCGAGGTCGGCAAATTGAGTACCAGCTTACTCGGATGAATGATCCCGGTGTGTACCCCGATTTAGAATAGGTACACCGTATCTCTACACATCGTAAGAGGCAATTAAGGGTTGGTGTCAGGAAGGGCATCCAGCCATAAAAACATTGCCTCAAACAGGGAACCATGATTATCATGGGGCCCGCAAGGCTAACCCCTGCTCTCGCGGGTAAAAATGGCCTTAAAACGATCATTCATTCATTCATTCAGCCAAATGTAGAAATTATCTTCACGTCCAAAACCTTATACTCACCCTGAGGTGTTGAGGTTCCCAGGAACCTGAGCCTTCTGGAGATCTCAGAAGAATCAGGCGAAGCGTGGCGGACAGGATTAATGAACGACGTAGGTCTCCCAGTCGGAAGGATAATGCTAGGCAGTCACCCCGAGGGGCTATGGTCGCGTTGCGTGAGAAGAGTATGGTGCCGGCCCTCCGCCGGCCCTCCGCCGTTTTCATGAAGACGCAACCGAGAAGAACCGCGCTGGTCGCCAGGCCACAAATATTCTGCAGGACGAGCACGACCAGGCCCGCGGGGCACTGCTCGGTCAGCATCCGTCCACCAAATCCGATGGTCACCTAAAGGTTGGATGTTTGTATTACAGGATCCTCAGCTCGAGGTGGGGCTTCATGGTACAAAAACAAATGGAATGAGGGACAAAAAAAACATGACGTGGATGCAGATTTAGACACAGACGCCAGAATATCCGACGATGGATCAAATATCCTCGTGAGAGGAGCCGAGCAAGCACCAGAACCCTGAACAAATGACAAATTACTGCCCTAACCTACAGGGGGCACTGCACCATCACCGCCGCACCACTCTCAGCGTTGTGCTGAAACAGGTACTCAAAACGTTATCATTGTACATTTAACGGTACGACAGGTGCTCAAACTCAGAACCCTGGTACCCAAAAGCCACCTTAATCGTTAAGCCAACACCTGGCTTGTATCCCACTGATGGGTCGGATCAGGATACGGATCTTCACCAAAATCGAATCATTTCGTCCTTGTCACACACCCAACATCTCCACCAAGTTTTGTCGGGATTCGTCCAAACTTTTTGAGAGAACTGTTCACAGACAGGGGTGAAAAGGTAACCTCCGCCCACCTTTGGTGGCGCAGGTAATAACCCTTACCTGAACCTCCACCGAGAAGAGAAATGCAGACGCAAAGGAATGTAGACCGGTGACGCAAGGCATCGGCCACATGTCCTCGTCCGCAGAGCTGACCCGCGGCCCTCCGACCCCGCCACGCCGTCCCCAGCGGCCACGACCCTCGAGGTCCCCGTGACCAAAGGCCAAGAGCCACCAGAAGAGGGCAAAAAGGAGCCACGAGCTGAGGAAGGCGGACGTGAAGATGACCAGGGTGTGTGACCACTTCATGTCCACCAGGGTGGTGAACACGTCCATCAGAAAACGACCCTCTTCTTGGATGTTCTTGTGAGCCACCTTTATGGCTCCTCCTTTGGCTACGAATCGCGGCCTTCTGATTCGTCGGCCCAGCATTTGCGGGGTGGGTTTGGGGCTTCGTGCCTGGGGGTACGGTAGAGGTCTTGAGAAAATGAAGGAGTGCCGAGACAGCATGACGGAGCGGGCTCCGGGAAAACGTGGACGCCAAGGTGGTGGAACGCGTCACGTAGTCGGGGTGCGAGGGAGGCGTTCGGTGGAACGAAGGAGACGAGGAGAAAGAAAAGGTGAGCTCAAGGTACACCATGAAACGTAGCGGAGAGTTTTAATATTTAACCACGTGATCGGCACTTCAGCACCGCAGGCTCGGACAGCGACCCCGCAGTCGTGACGTCATAGGGGCGGTCTCGTGGGCTGCATACGTCACGTGAAAGAAGAAATAAACAATAAATGCTGGAGATGGAGGGGTGTATACAGAAAGAGGAGTTAGTGCGATGGGAATGCATCCAGTGAAATAATAAACGCGGAACCATTGAACGATCATTGAACACGTCATCGTCACCAATTATTATGGAACGATAATGATGCGATAATCTCGACATGTGACGAATAATCACATTGTACATGTTACAATGTAAACGTTATCATTGTACACGGTATTTCGCGGTACCTATCCGACGTGCCGGGGTCAATACTCGTCCTGAGACACAGTCAGGCAGACAATAGCAACAGACAGACGATCAGCTGTCCGAGCGTGTCCTGAGGCCAGAATAGGGGGCGTTCCCTTCACCTCGGATTGTCATAGGGGGGCGTTCCCTTCACCTTGGATCGTCATAGGGGGGCGTTCCCTTCACCTCGGATCGTCATAGGGGGGCGTTCCCTTCACCTCGGATCGTCATAGGGGGGCGTTCCCTTCAACTCGGATCGTCATCGGGGGCGTTTGTAGGGGATAAATGGGGTTCTGAGGCACATTAAATTTATTTCTGAGGCACATAAAATTTTCCAATTTTCCAGTTTTTCCAAACACGATGGAATAATATTTACCGATATGAATAGTGATGCGGCTTTTGTTGAATTTGTACAAATACTGTTTATTCTACGTACCAGGAGAGAGTAGATCGACTCCTGACGAACGATAATAACGATACGATAAACGTGCGGCTCCGAAGTAACACGGCAGCGTGTACAAAGCGACTGAGAAACAGGTGTCGCGGCCGCTTCCGTGTTACAGATTCGGCGCGCACTCTTCACACATAAACGTGCGACTGAGAAAGACGTGTAGCGGCCGCTTCCGTGTTACAGATTCGGCGCGCACTCTTCACACATAAACGTGCGACTGAAAGACGTGTAGCAGCCGCTTCCGTTTTGCAGAATTCAATCTTTTTTCAAAATGGGCGCCATGTACTGTTTAGATTTTGATGATTTGCGTGTGAAATGATTCAACGGATGTTTATATGAATCGTTTAAAATAAAAACAAAAGCCTTCAATTCCTGATATTTTGCCTTTTCATTTGGGCTTCCCAATTGAAGCCCCGCCCATAGGGCGGGTACCGTTGCGGGTATACTAAAATCCGCATTTGGGAATCGCCTCGGAGTCGGAGGTAAAGCTCGCTATTGGCTATTCGTGATCTCTGTGGTGTTGAATCAAATGGCAAATGTTGTTGAGGAGTGGAATTTGAACCCTCTGGAACAAAATGGTGTCAAGAGTGCAGGATTGGAAGCAAAATTGTTCGTAGTACCGAGGCGTTAAAAATTTTAATCGTCGATTGGTGTCGGGAAGGGTGCAACGAAACAGCGCGTCACTAAATTTAAAATTTCTTTCCTGAGGTAAAAAATATACGCGCGGGAGAACTAGGCCGTGCATAGAACTAGGCCGTGCATAGAACTAGGCCGTGCATCCTCACAGGGGATGGAGGGGGTGAGTAATATGGATTATGGAAGACGGGTAGGGGATGCTGAAGGCTCCGTAAGTGAGTCGGGGATAGAGGGGTATGAGGTTAGGAGTGAAACGTCCCCCATCCTGAGCGTTAGCCGTTAGTCCACCCCCTCCCCTATGGGGGAGCCGGTAACAATGGGAACGGCCGCCATACCCGACCAGGTCTCGCTACAAATGATAATGGAACAAATGAGGGGATTGACTGGAATGAGGCACGAAATGAGGAGAGACATGAAGGGAATGAGTAACGAAATGAGAGAAATAAAAGAGGATGTTATAAAAATGGGAAACAGATGGGAGAAATGTGTGAGAAAATTGATGCTCAGAAGGAGCGAATGATGGCCACTATGGATGGAGGTCGGAGGAATGAGGGGAAGTAGGATGGATTGAGTGCCCATAGAGAACAAACGAATGAATTAAAGGAAGAACAAAATAATGACCCAAGTGGGGCACAGGAGAAGCCATGGGTGGCAGAATTTGAATCCAAACAGGGGGAATTAACAGTGGGAATGGAAGTGTGTGAGACCGAAGCTGATGCGCTTCTGGCGCAGGAGAGGGAAAAGTTAAATACGGAAGATTTGGAAGTAAATGGGGAGTGTCTGGAGGTAAATGGGAGAAACTCAAATTTAAATGGGGAATGTTTGCCTGGAAAAGAATTGGAAGGCTATCGGGCTGGTATGGATGTCATAATTCAACAACAGGGGAAGGAATTGGGAATTGTGCAGCACCAGGGTATTGGTGCGGAGCAACAGGGGGTAAAAATGTTGGAGGTCCGTGTCACAGAACTGGACCGGGTGTGGATAAATGAAGACCTGTTGGGGCCAGAAGTGATTGGTAATAATAATGAGTATGATTTGACACAGCGGCTGGACACCTCTGACAGTATTGTCGAGGAGGAGGTTGCTCAGGTCCAACAGAATCTGGCAGATGAGGTGTCGGTCAGTCCCATATCCCCAGGACGACATGAAAGTGACCGAGGGGACCCTCACCACGAACCACGATTGGGTACAAGAGGCTCCGAAATTGCATACCCAGGGGCCAGGGGGCGTGTTTTAGCTCCACGCTGGATTTGGACATGGAAGAGTCGGGAGATAGAGCCTCAGCAGAACTGGTCCCCATAGAGAATGTGGAACAGCTTGCAGGGAGGGACAGAACAACCCGAGGAAGTTTTTTTTTTTTTTTTTTTTGTTGTATACAAGATCGAGGCTCGTGAAAGAGCGAACATTAATCACACAGAAAGACAAACAGACACATAAAACAAATAACATCGGGAGCGGTAGACAAGATGGGGAGAGAGGGGGAAGGACACAAACACAACATTTGAGAGCAGGGACCGAGAGACATGGAGACATCGCGAGAACTGTGGGAGGGAGAGGGCTTTGGGGGGGAGGCATGGGAAGGGTGGGGGGTGGGAGAGGTATAAAACATATGGACACTGCCAGGACTTCCAGGAAAGAAGTTGGAATTTCAAACAAGGTGGATCTGGGGTGAATTAGTGGGGGTAGAAAAGATCAAGGTTTTGGATGGGGGAAGATAAGAGATGGTGGTGAACAGCTGTTTTAAAGACCTGGAGGGAGGAGTGTGATTGAAGTGAGTGTGGGAGTTTGTTCCAGAGGCGGGAGAAAAGAGGAATGAAAGAGTGAAGGTGAGCAGAGAGCCGAGATTTCGGCAGTTTAACCATCAGAGGGTTGCTGGCAGATCTTGTGCGACCTGTAGGAATATTTGGGGGACAGAGCACAGAGAGAGCTGGGGGAGCAAGGCCGGAGAGGAGTCGGTAGAAGACAGAAAGACCACCTACCTGCCTGCGGTGAGTGAGTGAAAGGCCCTCAGAGATAGCTTCATCGCGGGAGATTCCAATGATTCTGAAAGCTTTGGATTCAACAGCGTGAAGCCGAGCCAGGTGTGAGGCAGGAGCACCAGCCCATAGGGGAGAACAGTATTCCATTGAGCTGCGGATGAGCTGGTTGTCACCCGTAGCTGTGGTTATTGGGTACACGAGGTCGAAATTTTCAAAAGGAAATATAAATTTAAATGGGAGTTTGATTTGGAACAGCCATGGGTGGAGTTGGTCCCCGGGCTGCGGAATATGGACCAGGAGAGGTCAGTGGGGTCGGCCTCTTGCAAAAGTTGACCCTTTCAAAATTGGATTATGCCAGCCAGCTGGGGGGCTGGGCTGGCATGATTTGGACGTGGGGTCCGACCATGAGTGTCATGGTATGACCTGGGCCCCACGGGGGGTCTGGTGGAGTGTGGCGTCCCTTGTCCATCGGGCCACTACCCGAGCGAGTGTCTCGGGCTGGCAGGGTCACCGGACCCTGGTGGGGGCTAAGACCTCCAGGTGGTCCGAGGTGGTTTCTCACAGGTACCTAGGATGGTGTATTATGAAGACCAGGGGGAGGTGGTGTAGGTCGCGCTTTGGTGGTGGCACCACGGACGGCCAACATGGGCATGATGTGGTGACCGCCCGGGCATGCGGCATGACAGCCTCTCCTTGAGACTCTGGAACAGCCAGCATGTGGTGGCATGCCATGCTATGCTGGTCTATGGATGCGGGTCAAACCCCTTGGACAGGAATAAGTGTAGCCCACCGGACAACCATTGGGGCATCTGTGGAACATGATGGTGTGAGAATGATCTTCCACAGATGTTCCGCTGTGATTTGTGCACTCTCGGCTTGGGAAGAGAGCCATGGGATTGTTGAATCGGGAAGTTGTAACGAGCCGAGCATATGGGCCATGCTCAGCTGGCATGTGTATGGAAAAGCATCCTTCTTTGGTGAAATGAGTGAATTGTGAAAAATATTTGGAATGGGTAATCTGAGGCTTAGATGCAAATTTAAGGGTGAATTTTGTGTGGCCATGGTGGACATTGCACAGTGGCACCATTATTGATCCAGGTGTGTTTGACCAAAGTGTTGGAGGCTGGGATAAAAATTGATAGGTTGGCAGGACACAGACTTCAACTGGCTACGGGGGCGACGGCGCCGATATTTGGGACGCGGGATTGTGGGGATGTAGATGGGTAGTCTGGAGGTCAATGTGGTGCTGTGGGTGTCCGAGGTGTGTGGACCATGTTTTCCAGAGGAGTCTCCTGTGGGAGCATGGCTGCCGACTAGACCTTGGGCGTGGTCAAGTGTGGGTGGGCACTGGAGGCTGCAATTGTGGGGACGTGATGAGGATGCCATGCACTGTGACCATTCCCCCCAGGGCCGATGTTTTTTGGAATGGTAGAGTTGGCAGCAGGTGCTCACCACATTGGCCAGCTGGGGCTAGTGCAGCAGTGTTCCTCGCAGGGGGGCCGAAGGATGGATGGTGGGTCACACCCTTATCGGCCATGTTGGCGTTTCGACTGCTCAGCTTGTCCTGATGGCCCTTGCACGGTAGAGGTGTGGAGCTGTCGTAGCCAAGTGTAGTAGTTTAGTTAAGGTCACCGGAAGAGGTGAATCCACATACTTGCCAGTACTGTGGGACAAAAGGAAATTTGGTGAATAGGATTGGCCCTATGGGAAAAATTTTGGGATTTTGCAGGGTGGATGACACTCTTGGAGCCGATCAACCTGCAACTACCTGCACTTGAGGTAAGTGCCTGGATGTGTACTGTCCCAGGGGTTCAGGACTTGCTTATGGAAATTGGGACATGAGAATTTGGTACAGGGGGGCGGGTGAGAGTGATGGCATGGCCGGTGAGGGGATTGGTGTGTGAGCCACAAAGTGTCTTGAGGGTGGCATTTGTTTATTTGTAGAGGTGTTGTGTTTTCATGTGGTCGTGAGGTTGGAAATTTAATTATGAGTGGAATCGTGTTTTGAAATATGTTTGGAAAAATGGTTTTAAAATGTGAACGGGGATTTCTCATAATGGCAGACCATGGCAATCCTTTTTGTGACATCTTCTCTGGAAATATGTGGTCGAGAATTGAATGGCAGCGGGGGAGGAAATGTTTTTGTGGATTTTGTGGGTGGGGAAGGTGTGCGTGTCCGCAGGTACAGATCAAGCTCTGGAGGACGGTGGTGACTGTGGTCCCCTCTGTGGTAATATTGCCCTTGGCAGCCAGTGGTCTCTGGACATTGGGAGCCCGTCAGTGGTGTGGGTCTGCATGGAAGCCTGAGGCGACGGAGCCTGGTGTGTGGAGACCCCCCCCCCCCCCCCAGCGGGACGACAGCGTAAGGAGCTGTTTGGCTGTCACGGGGCCAAGAGGTAAAGGGGGGGGGGGGGGGGGGTGAAGAAGTCGGAAGTCGGGCGACTTGTTTTTGGGACTTCGGGCACCACAGCCTGAAGCGCCCCCACCATGTTGCTTGTACGATACCTCCCCGCTCTCTAGGAGAAACACACATACATGTGTATGACATTATGCCATGGTCCTTCAGGGGGGTGAAATACGTGCATAATGGTTTTGTGTTTTGATGACTTTTGAAATGTGTATGAGTGGTTATGGGTTTGTGTTGAATGAATGTGGGCGAAATCCACCGAGCCATGTCACTCACCTGTAACACCAGGACAGGGCCCGTGGAAATTTGGGTTGCATTGGGATGGCCCCGCAGGTAACGTTGAGTCTTGTGGCATCCCCGGGGAATGCGGTCTGTAGACTGGGGTTGTACAAATGTTTATTGGAATTGTTGAATTTTTGATGGTTAAGTTTTGTGGTTAATATCGACCCTTGGATAGAGGGAAGCTGAATCTCAATTTATTGTTGAACCTTTTGAAGTAACTTTATGCAAATTATGACAGCAGACAGTTGTTGTTGTTGTGGTTCTCTTGAAGTAACTTTCTGCACATTATTGTATTGTGTGGATGCAAAATGTATCATAGTAGGTTTTGTGTAAATCATACAGCAAGTTCGTTATGCCGCCATAATCTATCTATAATTCCAGTAATCTCTGTGTGTATGTTTGTATGTTTGTATGTTTGTATGTTTGTATGTTTGTATGTCTGTATGTCTGTGACCGCTGTTTCTCGACAACCACGGGTCCGATATACTTTAAACTTGCCAGGTATATTGCTGGGGACCCGAGGATGTGCCTTTTCAAGGTTTCATATTAATCGGAGAAGTAGTTACCGAGCTATGTCCAAAAAACGATTCAACCAATCAGAGAGCAGCGAGCTATCACGTGTGCCGAACGTGGCGAACAGACTCTGCCTCGGACGGCACATTTGAGAGCGTATTCATTTATTTCACGTTGGAAAACTATGTTGCCGTTAAACTATGTTTTAAAACTAATTAAAACTAATTTGCGATTCATCGTAACTGCGATTTGCGACCTTCCGGACAGTGAAGACTGCACTTCCGGCAGCCAATCACAGAACGCGTTGTTGCGTAGGCGTGGCCGATGTGAGAGCGAGCCGAGCCGAGCGCGTGCGCCATTACGGTTCGTAATTCGATTTCTTCCGGAGAAAATAATAATTTCTCGATTTCTTATGCGCATTATTTCTCCCAATTCAGTCAGAGCGAAGGGCGGAAGCGAAGAGCGTTGTTTTTTTTGTTTACGGGCGTACGGGCGGGGTAGAGCGTACGGGTAGCGTTTTTTTTTTTTTTTGGCAAGGAACGGGCACCCACGTACGGGCATGCCCTAGTTAACTAAATGTACTGAATGGCTTTTTTTATCCTTTTCAGTTTTTCAGTTTTTCCGTTTTCAGTTTTAATTAAAAACACGATTTTGAAACCAAGACAAGTCTCGTGACATCTGAGGATTATAGACATAAAGTGTGATAACCGCCACATGTTTCCTGTTGTGAGAAAAATAATTTTGGATACAGGAATATCCTGAAATCCAGATGAATGTATGTATGATATTCTATGGGGTTAAAGTGGTTAACGGGTTGAAAGGGATGTTGATGAGACAGAAGAAAATGAACACGTTAAAATATTGTATTAAGAGGAAATTTTAGAAAGGATAGAGCAATTAGATGAAGTGGTTTCAAGGGTAGATGTAATGATTAAGATGAGTGTTTTAGGTGAAGAAGAAAAAAAACTTAAAATTAGAAAAGTTGGGTAAGGAGTATATATATTTTTTTCTGCCTTGTCATTTATCATCTGCTCTCAGCTTGGAAATCAGCCAACATTACCGCTTTACACAAAAAAGGTGTAAAAACAGATCCTTGCAACTACAGACCAATCAGCCTGCTCCCAATTATCAGCAAAGTTATGGAATCCATCATTGCTTCGGATATCAACCCTTCCTCTTCTCCAATGGCTTGATCTCTGATGATCAATTTGGATTCAGACCTGGTCACTCTACTCTGGACATGCTGCTTCTGCTGTCTCAACAATGGATGGAGGTCCTCAATGCCAAACGGGAAATTAGAGTTATCTCCCTTGACATATCACGTGCCTTCGATACGGTCTGGCACCCAGCTCTGCTCACCAAACTCACCTCCTATGGTATTCATGGAAAGCTCCACTCATGGCTTGCGGACTTCCTCTCGGGTCGTAGGCAACGTGTGGCCCTGAATGGATTTCTCTCATCTCCCCTTCCTGTTCTCGCTGGAGTTCCCCAAGGCAGTGTTCTGGGCCCTGTGCTATTTCTGGTCTTCATCAATGATCTCTCCGACTCTCTGGAAAATCCTCTCTATCTCTTTGCTGATGACTCCACTCTCTGCCGCTCCATTCCTCATCCCTCAGATCGGCAATCTGCAGCCTCCTCACTTTCTGCAGACCTGGACAAAATCACAGACTGGGCAACAAGTGGAACATGTCTTTCAATCCTGACAAATCTCACACTCTTACGATGTCTCTTCGAAAAGACCGACTGGACAACCCTCCCATCCACTTTCTCAACAGTCCTCTCCAATAAGTTATGTCACTCAATCTCTTGGGTCTCACAATCTGCCATGATCTTTCCTGGGAAAAACCACATTTCCAAGCTGGCCTCCAAAGCCAGTCGCCGACTGGGCATCCTCCGTCGTGTGAAGTCCTTCCTTGGCACACCTGTGCTCCTCACCACATACAAGGCTTTCATCCCCAGCTCAATGGAATACTGTTCTCCCCTCAGGGCTGGTGCTCCTGCCTCACACCTAGCTCGGCTTCACGCTGTTCAAACCAAAGCTTTCAGAATCATTGGAATCTCCTGCGATGAAGTCGATTGTGAGGGCCTTCCACTCACTCACCGCAGGCAGGTAGGTGGTCTTTCTGTCTTCTACCGACTCCTCTCTGGCCTAGCCCTCCCAGCCCTGTCTGTGCTCTGTCCCATAAATCTGTACAGGACACACAAGATCTGCCTGCAACCGTCTTCTGGTGAAACTGCCAAAATCAACACTCTCTGCTCACCTTCACTCTTTCATTCTTCTTTTCTCCCGCCTCTGGAACAAACTCCCTCACTCCCTTCAATCCCACTCCTCCCCCCAGGTCTTTAAAACAGCTGTTCACCCCCATCTCTTATCTTCCCTCATCCAAAACCTTGATCTTTTCTACCCCCGTTAATTCACCCCAGATCCACTTTTTTGAAATACCGACTTCTTTCCTGGAAATCCTCGCAGTGTCCTTGTGTTTTATACCTCTCCAATCCCTCCCCTCTTCCCACGCCTCCCCCCAAGCCCTCTATCTCCCACAGATCTCCTGATGTCCCTGCTCTCAAATGTTGTACTTGTGTGCTTCCCCCTCTCTCCCCATCTTGTCTCCTGCACCCTTTATTTTGTCTTATGTGTCCGTTTTTTTTTGTCGTTAATGTTCGCTCTTGCATGAGCCTCGATCTTATATCCAAAAAAAAACAAAGAGCTTGCATTTTTGAGGAGATTAAATGCTCTTGGATTAAAGGAAATTTTCAGTCAAAGCAGTTTTTGTGGTTTTGTATTGCCACATAGGCTTGTTGAATAATATCATGGAAAGCATTAATTTATTGCCTAAAATAGAACCTCGTCAGATATCCTTGCAGATTGCTGCGTTTTCTCCTCTCCCCATTCTCCTCTTTTCCTGTTCGTTCCTTCCTTTACCGATTATGTCAAACTGTTGCCAGACTGCCCTGCCGTTGGTTCATAAAGTCACCTCGCTCTTCCATGAGCCTTAATCTTGTGTAGAAATATATGTATTTTGAGGATAGTATGATGACGACGACAACAACAACAACGTTTTATGACCACTTTTTTCAGAGGGTTGGTCGAATGATGGCATTCCTCGATATGAATCTTCCAGTAACAAGATCGCACATGATCTGCCTGCAACCCTCTTATGGTTAAACTGCCAAAATCAAGACTCTCTGCTCACCTTCACTCCTTCATTCCTCTTCACTCCCGCCTCTAGAACAAACTCCCTCACTCTCTTCAATCCCACTCCTCCCTTCAGGTCTTTAAAACACCTGTTCACCACCATCTCTTATCTTCCCCCATCCAAAACCTTGATCTTTTCTACCCCCATTAATTCACTCCAGATCCACTTTTTTTGAAATACCGACTTCTTTCTTTCCTGGAAGTTCTAGCAGTGTCCATGTGTTTTGTACCTCCCCCCCCCACCCCCCCGCCTTCCCCTGCCCCCTCCCCCCAAGCCCTCTCCCTCCCACAGATCTCCCGATGTCCCTGCTCTCTGCTGTTGTACTTGTGTGCTTCCCTCTCTCTCCCCATCTCGTCTCCCGCTCCCTTTATTGTATGTATTGTGTGTCCGTTTTTTATTTTTTTTTGTGATTGATGTTAGCTCCTACACGAGCCTCGATCTTGTATACAAAAAAAGAAAAGAAAATTCGTTGGTCCACTTATGCAACCTTCACATACACGGATTATTCTTACGAGTCCTTACGGATCGCCAACTCGTAGTCAATCACAAGCATCCGTAAATAACTCGCTGGTATCCGTAGATAACTCGTCACAACTCGCAACAACTTTTGACATGTCAAAAATCATCTTCCGTTATTTACGGATGCTTGCGATTGACTACGAGTTGGCGATCCGTAAGGACTTGTAAGAATAATCCGTGTATGTGAAGGCACCCTCAGTGAGTATAATCAAATGGAGTCCTCCTCTCCAATTTCCCCTTCCCCTCCCTAATTCCCCTTCCCCAATTTTCCCTTCCCCTCCCTAATTCCCCTTCCCCAATTTCCCCTTCCCCTCCCTAATTCCCCTTCCCCTCCCTAATTCCCCTTCCCCAATTTCCCCTTCCCCTCCCTAATTCCCCTTCCCCAATTTCCCCTTCCCCTCCCTAATTCCCCTTCCCCAATTTTCCCTTCCACCACAAGTATTAGGAGAATGGGGTGTCATGAATGCGCCGACCGACAGCGAACGAACAAAGTGAGTGAGAATGAGCGTCAGCGAATGTCTGTTGGTTGGCGCTTCAGGACCCCATTCTCCTACGACTCACGTCGTTACAGAGGAGTGGGCTTGTATTAACTGAGCATAATGACTGCGCCTGAGTTGCTGTGTTGTCATGATTTATACCAATCATAATACAAACATTTATTTTGTACAAATGTATTTGGAATATATGTCATTTTACAATTGTGAACAATTTAAGTTGAAGATTTAAGTTGAAATTTTTTTTTAACAAACCCTTAGGTCTTCGGACATTGGCCGAGGTTCATACATACTGGAAGTTTCATACGATTTCACAAAAATCTTGAGGGAGTAGTTCAATGACAACACAGGACAATACAGATGCTGCACATATACTACATATATATATATATATATACACAGTGCATTCAGAAAGTATTCAGACCCCTTCACTTTTTCACATTTTGTCATGTTGCAGCCTTATGCTGAAATCGTTTAGATTCGTTTTTTCCCTCATCAATCTACACTCAATACTCCATAATGACAAAGAGAAAACAGGATTTTAGAAAGTTTTGCAAATTTATGAAAAAGAAAAAACTGAAATATCACATTTACATAAGTATTCAGACCCTTAACTCAGTACTTAGTTGAAGCACCTTTGGCAGCGATTACAGCCTCGAGTCTTCTTGGGTGTGACGCGACAAGCTTTGCACACCTGGATTTGGGGATTTTCTGCCATTCTTCTCTGCAGATCCTCTCAAGCTTTGTCAGGTTGGATGGGGACCGTCGGTAGTCAGCCATTTTCAGGTCTCTCCAGAGATGTTCGATTGGGTTCAAGTCAGGGCTCTGGCTGGGCCACTCAAGGACCTTCACAGAGTTGTCCCTAAGCCACTCCTGCGTTGTCTTGGCTGTGTGCTTAGGGTCATTGTCCTGTTGGAAGGTGAACCTTCGGCCCAGTCTGAGGTCCTGAGCGCTCTGTTTCAGGTTTTCATGAAGGATATCTCTGTACTTTGCTCCGTTCATTGTTCCCTCAACCCTGACTGGAAGGCTTTTATTGAACATGTTATTAATTGTTCACGGGTACCTAAACAGGGTAGATTTATTAGGGACCCTTGCAGAAAATGCTGGGGTCACCAATCACCATTGCAGTCAAGCAGTGCTATAGTCTTGTGGGTGTGGGTGTGTGTGTGTGTAACTACATAGGACACCGAGGGGAATAAAACAAATGATAATAAATTAGCAAGTTACCTCTTCAAGGGAATACTCAGATCTTACAATGAGGGCTGTGTGATGCATTAGAGTTTGTTGGGACCTTTTGTTTTTAACTCAAAAGTACAGGTTAGGTCTATCGTCGTATGAAAAATGACCCTGTGTGGACGAGGGAAGGGACCATAATCGGTCGACCACGATGAGTGGACTTGCACCACACCAGGTGGTGCAGGAAGATTGGGCCCACCAATAAGGGTCGTTAATGAGCAAGCTGGATTTTTATGATAAGTTCTCCTGAACTCGACTTCTCGAAGCTTAGAATCCAAATCTCTAAAACTGCTACCTTCAGCCAGGCTTGCGGGATGCCAATCCGGCATCGTCACCAACATGCCACCGCCGTACCTGAACAAGAGAGAGGAAGTACCTGAACCAGACACACCGATTTACCCAACATCCACAAGTCACTGAAGAACGTATCGTGTCACGGGGTAACCTTTCATTTTGTATCTTCCAACGCAAATTACGTAATTGAAATAAAAGTTACCCCATTTGACATGTGCCAGTTTTTTGGTCACCTGGACACAACCAATCAGACTCTCACACCTCCCAGAAGTTCGTTTTGTTTTTTAAAAATCAAATATGTTTGTTCATCGTTTCATCATTTTTCAGGTTTATTAAGCGTCATTCAAACAAACACGAATGTAAACGATATCAAGTTGCCATGTGTATTGCTTTGTTGGTAACAGTGTTACTCTCATTATAAAGGGAGCACTCATACAAATATGTCTTGTTTATTGTAAACTAGTGAGGATATTATTTTAAATTTAATTCATGACTTTGCACAGTGTTCTATAACTTTGAATTCCTGAGATAGCTTCTTACTATATATATATATATATTGTTGCGGTTTTTAGAACCCTCCACTTTGTAAATATCTATAATATTCCCTTAAAATAATCCCCTGTAAATATTCCCATTTTTGGTGTAAAGGTCAAAGGTCGCACCCTAGTTAGGTCATATTGCAACACGTAGGACACCATCGGCTTCTTCTTTAGTTATCTCATTAGTATGTGTTCTAGTTAAGGATCTGTTCCCAATAGTTGAATCTGCGTTGCATTAATCAAATAACCTATGCCCCTTCAATTACCCCCAATCTCTCTCTCTCTCTCCAAAGTGCAGGTAGCACCTACAGACGGGGCTTGTCCTTCCCAATGCTCTCACATGATCTTATTCGCAGCGTTCGCTGCATTGTGCCATCGTCGCTGCCTTAGCGCCGACTCCAAACGCCATTGAACACGAGGTCGGCTCGAGGAAAGAAGGGGCGGAGCCATGGGAAGAGGTGTGGCCTCGTCCACGAGCCGTCGAGGGTGGAGCCAGTGAGCCCTCGCTGACCAACCAGGACTGAGGTGAGCTCGTTAGTGGGCGTAGCCCTATGAAGGCGGCTTGATTTCGACGCGCGATCATATAAGCGCGAAGCCTTTGACTGCGCCGGGGGATGCTGATCGTAAGGGACTGCGCGAGGGGAGGTCATTGTGAATGTACTGCGCGGGGAGCGCTCGATTGATTGTCACTGCATTGAGCGATCTGCGCGAGGGTACCCTCTGAGACGAACGTTGGGCGAGAGAGAGTTGGCACGAAGATTATGTACGCGGCATCCCAGTCCCTCGCATAATTACAAGGTCCGGTCGCGCGCCAACGACACGCGGAGCTGCCTGCCATTCTTTGTGGCAGACCCGGAGCCTGGAACCATCTGCTTGACCCTTCTCCTTCTACCTGCTATTCCCCATTCGTGTAAGTGTGTTTGTACTGTCCTGGGCGTGTGATAAAATAAGAGTGTTTAACGATTGCCCTGTGTATCTGCTACTTCCTCTTCCTGGACAGTCTTCCCTTTCGTTTCTTCCTTGGTTTTGGTTTTGTACATAATTAATAAACCTGTGTTCTTCCTTCTTATTCTTTGGGTTTCCTCTCATCCGGTCGCTTTTGTGATTTCTCCATTGATATATGTGGCACGATTTGGCGAACGCTCAGGATCGGGTTAGTCTTTTGTTAACGGCCCGAGTCGCAGCTCACTTCGCTCGGCGTATCCATTAACGCTGCGGCTCGGGTGGAAATTATCTCCTTGCTCATGGCCGGTCTTAGTACGCAGGTATTTGGGACTTCATTGACTAATGACCCTGGCTACTACCGACCGGGAGTGACGTAATAATTTCTCGGACCGGAGATGGCCAGCTTAATAGACGAGGGGATTAACCCCCCCTTGGTAAGGGGAGCGCCGTAATCCGAGATCCGCAACAATTGGTGTCGGGGAGTGGGATTTGAAGCCCGAACCAAATTTTAATCCATCGGAAAAAATTTGGTCAAAATTACGAGCGGCCGAAATTTTGTATAACATCCAAATTGAGTCGCGCCATGGATAGTCAAGGCGATCGGATGCCGGTAGGGGAGAATGAGGAGGTAAATGAGGAGTTGGAGTCGACCCAGGACCCCAGCGAAGAGGTGGGAGTAATGCAGGAGGAAAGCAAAGAAGGTGCGGTAGCGGGGGTTGCAGGTGCACAAGATGGCGGCGCCTCGCACGTGGCCGTGGTAGCCGAGCCCGCTGTACCAACGGGCTTTGACATGCAAGCCCTCATGGCGCAGCTACAGGTGGTCATACAAATGGAGATGGGAAAGAATAGTAAGCAGATGGACAATAAAATGGATGCTCAGAGTAATAAACTTGAAGAGCAAGTGGGAAGCCAAATTGGGAAGTTAGACAGCAAAATTGGGGGGCTAGGAAGCAAATTGGAGGGATTCAGAAGCAGATTGGGGGGCATAAGTGCCCAAGCCAAATAAATTAATGAGGGGTTGGCGAGGGGGCAAGTCCGGTATGAAGCAAGAAAGTGTGAGAGGGAGGTTAACCGCAGAGTGGGCGAAGAGGTCGCGGGGGTACGCGACGAGGTAGCGCGGCTCGAGGAGCGCGGGGTGAGCGAAGGTGAGCAAAGCGAAGCCGGGTGGACCGGGATAGAAATCGCGACTCGGGGTGTGAAAAACCCGACGGCCGCCGAATTGGACAAGGCAAATTCATATGGGCCAGCGGTTGTCAGAGGAGAAGAATTAATCCAGAATGAAATGGAAATAGTCGAAATTGAAATTGAAAAGACGACGCAGGTAGTCCAGGAATTGAGGGGAGAAATGGAAAATGCACAAAGTCTGGATTCGCATTGTGATGCTGTGCTTATTAACCAGATGAAAAGTTTGCAGGTGGTGGAGGAACGAAGAAGAGGAAGCGCCCAGGTGAGTCGGGCTGTGTTTGGTGCAAAAATAATTTTCGCGTGCTTGGGATGCAGGCGTAACCCGGGCGCTCGTAAAATGTCTGTGGTGCGCTGTGTGAATGGCAATGGCGCACGTGTGCGAACGGCGCCGAAGCGCGAGGGTGATACCGAGTGCGAGGGCGAACGCACGTCGGAGTGTCGGTGTGATGAATGCGACACAGAGAGTGAGTGTGTTACAGAGTATGGAAGTGTTACCGAGTGCGAGGGAGAATGCACGGCAGAGTGTGATAGTGGGAGTGATTGCGATACAGAGGGTGAGTTGGTTGTGGCGGTTGTGCGAGAACGCACACCTGAGTTGGTTGTGGCGTGTGTGCGGGAGGGCACATCGGAGCGCGTGAGTCGGTATGTGCAGAGGTGCACACCCGGGAGCGTTACGGAGGACGTAACGGGGGGAGAAAGGTGTGGAACGGAGTGTGTGATAACAGAGTGTGCGAATGGTGGAATGGATGCGCAAGAATGTGCGCGAATAGAATGCATGGGATGTACGAGAGGCGTTGGAGCGCCGGGTTTGGTGAGTAAAGAACGGAACGAGTGGTGTGAGCATGCGAGTAGGGCATCGACGTTGACCGGGGCAGCGTTTAGGCTGATGGATAGCTGACGCGAGCACTCGGTGTTCGTTGTGTGCTGCGGGGGCCGGCGGGGATCGGTGTCGCGTCGCTCCTGCTCGGGGCGCCATGCACGATTCGGGCCGGGCCCCGCCCTGCACGGTCGTGTCCGCACTTTGCCAGGCAAAGCGGGCGGCCCGGTTCGAGAGGAAGGAGGAGGGGTGGGAACGGCGCCCCCTTGTGGTGGTGGCGCTCCACCCGGGCAAGGCTGGGCCATCGCGCTTGGCAGCGCAAGGCCTTGTGCCGGGATGGTGCCTTGAGCCTTGGCCTGAGTAAACCTCCTCCCCTGAATCGAGTGCCGGACGGACCCAACCGCAGGAGACCAAACCACCCATATGCATTGCTCAGCTTTGCGAAGCCGAGCTGTAAAGAATGCATGGACGTACCGAGGAGGCTCAGATATAGCGGACTGTGATGATGATAGTGTTTTCGTTTGGAATTGATACCCGGTGATTCGAAATTGGAATTGGTAATAGTATTTGGAAATAGTGATTTGAAATTGGTGATAGGGAAATGGCTTGAAATTACTAGTGATTCAAAATTCGGAATAGTGATGGTTGGAAATTGATACCCAGTGTCGGGGGGTGGTATCCCTACCATCCCTCATGCTGGGGCAAAGGAGCTATAGTTTTATGGGGTATGGCGGTGAAAACCTAGCCAGGGAGGGCTTGCATAATGTTAGGGTTTAGAAATGACCATAGGTAACTTTAGATTTAAGTAGTGACTTTTGTACAGGTAGTAGGGGACGCAGAATAGCTTAGATGGATGATAACGATGAGGGAGTGCATAGTATAAGGGAAGACGGGGAGCACAAGTTTCAGAAGGGAGTAGTTAGATCAGATGATGCAGTGTGTTTGTAGTGAGGATGATGGAAATGAGGAATTGGTATGGAAGTTCTTTGTGGTGAGCATGATGATTGGCATTGTATTGAGTGAATGGTCCTGGAGGAAAGGAGGGTGCAAGTGCCACCAGGTGTGTGGGCACCAGGTGTGCAAGTGAAGTACAGGTGTGTGGAGAAGTGGAAGTGTATTGAGCAGAGTATTGAGAATGGGTGTGATTGTGCATTGAGTGATTGACTTGCATGGCATGCACGTGGGGAATGGCTGCATGGAATAGATGGCATGGAGTAAATGGAGTATGGAATGGATTGTGTGGAGTGGTAGTGTGGAATACGTGGAGTGGAGTGGTTGGTGCGAAAGGAGTGGATGGGGAAGGATGGACCCCTTCACGAGTACCCGGGGAGGGTAGTTTAAAAGTAGGTAGAAGGAGGAGGTAAATTGTGGTTGGATATTGGCATCTGTGGTGCGGGTAGTTGCACAGGAGTGTTGTGTTGGGTGCATTAGTGGAGTCAATTGGCTGGGCGTGTGGCCTGTTAGTGAGAAAGATTAAATGGGCACTCTGCCACTGTTAGTCGGTCGGTCAGGTGAGGCCGCAGGTAGGCTCTGGGAGCCAGTAGTGTTCAATGGGGCCCGAGGATCCGGAGGACGGACCCGGGTAGCCCGACGCCAGAGAGGGCGATAGGGGGTGAGAGCGCCAGAGGGCCTTCCCCAGATAGGTTAGGGTAAGGAGCAAGTAAGCTCGGAGACAACTGCAGTGGCGGAGGTGTGCAGGTGAACGGACCTGCTGGGAGTGCCACACGACCCAGCCCGGAAATTGTGCGAGGGCACAGGGAGTAGGATCAGGGGAGTGAGACCCCAAATTGGTGAGCACCACAGTATGTTCAATGGGAGTTCGGTTCTTAGAACCACATAGAGTAAAAATGGCCAATGGTTTGGCAAGGAAAGACCCTGGGTAGTGTAAAGAGTGTTAAAGTCATTTAGAAGGTAGTTAGGATTGGAAGTCTCTTCGCACCATCAGCATCCACTCACCAGGGTGACAGGACTCCACACCACCGGTTTTTGCAAATGTCTGGTATGTAAGACGCATCATGACGTGGGGGTGACATTGTGCTCATTGTTCCATCTATTCCTCCTTATGAGGGATTGATGGTAAATTCGGAATAGAGGGATTAATGAGAAATTGGGATTGATGACGAATTTGGTGTAGAGGGGAGATATGGGGAAGATAAGACGTAGCGACGAATTTGTAAAATTGTGTAAATACGGGGTAAGGGGCAAGGGTAGATTAGGTGACAGGGGGGGAGCGTACGCTAGGGACGAGCTTTCTCCGCTCGCTCTCCAACGCACCTCACTCTGCATTGCCTTGTTTTGCTGTGTACCCTTGCGATCTTGCCCCGCTGCTTGCTTGTCCTCCTTCCCCCACTCACGGATTTGTTTCTTTTGGGCCTGGGGGGAGTGCGCAGGTGCCCGCACCCTCGCTGCTGCCTGCCTGGACCGGTACCCCACTTATGGACCGCACGTTGGTGTGGCCGAGCACCACTGTATGGACCACAGGTCTGTGGCCGAGCACCACATTTATGGACCCCACGTTTTGGGGCCTGGCATCGCTGCTGGGAATCTTGCTTGCGGACCACGGTCACGGTGGCACCTATGCCAAGCAGGTGAACCACCTTTAGTTGGCCCCTGCTGGCCCTAATTTAAAAAGTGGACGCGGTTTTGTGCCTTTTTTAGATTTCAAATAGGCCGCAAGCAAAGAAGTCACCCAGAACCATCGGCCCAGCAGCCATCGGCCCACCAGAGAAGAAGTCGGACGCCATTGACATTGACATTGATTATTGTGTTGAACTGTGCACTGGATGGTGCTGACTGTGCATTTTCATTTGTGGTGCAATTCTCTCTATGGTGCTTTTGGGTGCTTTGTGCATATTGGTGCTTTGGTGCTTATTGGTGCTGGTGGTATCGGTGCAGTGCAGTGTATGCCTTTCCCCTTTTCAAAACATCTTCTTTTGTTTCCCAAATGACAGGTCCTGGGTTCGCGTTGTAAATACCAAGTAGTGCCTTTGTAAATAATGCTCCCCACCGTCAATGTGTACTTTGAGAATTAATTCCATAATTCGGTTATTCTGTGGGCGTGAGTCTGATAGATAGAATGCAACGCAGCAGGCGGGACATACTTAGTTGTTTTAAAAATGTCGCACTCAGGGTGAATTAATAGTAGAGGGTTACCACCCCTGAGTGTCACACTAAGTTAAAGTTCTGTCGGGCCGGGACGGCCCTGGAGGAAATGAGGGTGCTGTGTTGCGGTTTTTAGAACCCTCCACTTTGTAAATATCTGTAATATTCCCTTATAAATAATCCCCTGTAAATATTCCCATTTTTGGTGTAAAGGTCAAAGGTCGCACCCTAGTTAGGTCATATTGCAACATGTAGGACACCATAGGCTTCTTCTTTAGTTATCTCATTAGTATGTGTTCTCGTTAAGGATCTGTTCCAAATAGTTGAATCTGCGTTGCATTAATCAAATAACCTAGGCCCCTTCAATTACCCCCAATCTCTCTCTCTCTCTCTCTCTCTCTCTCTCTCTCCAAAGTGCCAGTAGCACCTACAGATGGGGCTTGTCCTTCCCAATGCTCTCACATGATCTTATTCGCAGCGTTCGCTGCATTGTGCCGTCGTCGCTGCCTTAGCGCTGGCTCCAAACGCCATTGAACACGAGGTCGGCTCGAGGAAAGAAGGGGTGGAGCCACGGGAAGAGGTGTGGCCTCGTCCACGAGCCGTCGAGGGTGGAGCCAGTGAGCCCTCGCTGACCAACCAGGGCTGAGGTGAGCTCGTTAGTGGGCGTAGCCCTATGAAGGCGGCTTGATTTCGACGCGCGATCATATAAGCGCGAAGCCTTTGACGGACTGCGCCGGGGGATGCTGATTGTAGCGGACTGCGCCGGGGGATGCTGATCGTAAGGGACTGCATGAGGGGAGGTCATTGTGAATGAACTGCGTGGGGAGCGCTCGATTGATTGTCACTGCATTGAGCGATCTGCGCGAGGGTACCCTCTGAGACGAACGTTGGGCGAGAGAGAATTGGCACAAAGATTATGTACACGGCATCCCAGTCCCTCGCATAATTACAAGGTCCGGTCGCGCGCCAACGACACGTGGAGCTGCCTGCCATTCTTCGCAGCGGACCCGGAGCCTGGAACCATCTGCTTGACCCTTCTCTTTCTACCTGCTATTCCCCATTCGTGTAAGTGTGTTTGTACTGTCCTGGGCGTGTGATAAAATAAGAGTGTAAGGATTGCCCTGTGTATCTGCTTCTTCCTCTTCCTGGACAGTCTTACCTTTCGTTTCTTCCTTGGTTTTGGTTTTGTACATAATTAATAAACCTGTGTTCTTCCCTCTTATTCTTTGGGTTTCCTCTCATCCGGTCGCTTTAGTGATTTCTCCATTGATATACGTGGCACGATTTGGCCAACGCTCAGGATCGGGTTAGTCTTTTGTTAACGGCCCGAGTCGCAGCTCGCTTTGCTCGGCGTATCCATTAACGCTGCGGCTCGGGTGGAAATTATCTCCTCGCTCACGGCTGGTCTTAGTACGCAGGTATTTGGGACTTCTTTGACTAATGACCCTGGCTACTACCGACCGGGAGTGATGTCATAATTTCTAGGACCGGAGACGGCCAGCTTAATAGACGAGGAGATTAAACCCCCCTCGGTAAGGGGAGCGCCATAATCCGAGATCCGCAACAATATATATATATACACAGGGTGAATCAAAAGTAGCGCCCGCGCCCGATTTCTGTTTTTTTGGCTGTCAGATTCTTTCTGGGATGTCATGTTGTTAATAATTGTCTTGCACATTATTAATTTTCTTCATTTTTCTTTTTGCAGGTTATTGCTGAGAGTTTGGAAAGTTACTGAAGTTGCACCAAATTGAACCATGAATTACCTTTCAATGAATCAACGCATTGCGGCCGTGAACCATTACTACAAATGTAATGAACAACCAACAATGGCGGCACGCCGTTTGGCACAGGAATTCGATATTAACCCACCCCAGGGAAGAAACATACGATTTATTGTCGGGAAATTTGAAGCAACAGGGTCGGTAGCCACTGCAAAGAAGTCCGGTCGTCCGAAAACGGCAACGAATGTAGCTAAGGCTGAAGAAGCCATCAGGAGACTGGAACAAAGTCCGCAAAAGTCAACTCGCCGTTTATCTGCAGAGTTGAAAGTGAGCCAATCAAGTGTTATCCGTATCCTTCACCAGAAAAACTGGAAACCTTACATTCCACGTTTACTGCATGCCCTTCATGATGGAGATGACGACCGGCGTCTTCAATTTTGCGAAGAGTTCTTAGCTAAAATTGATGAAGAGGACACAATGCTAGCCAACATCTGGTGGTCAGATGAGACATGTTTTAAGCTTAACGGCACAATTAACAGACACAATTGTGTCTACTGGGCTGCGGAGAACTCAAGAGTGACAGTTGAGAAAGAGGTAAATTTACCTGGCGTGACAGTTTGGGCAGCCATATCTCCATTAGAGATAATTGGACCCTTTTTCTTTGAGGGATCTGTCACTGCAGAAATTTACCTGGATATGCTGCAAACCTTCTTTTGGCCCAGGGTACAAGATCAGGACTGTTATTTCCAGCAAGATGGAGCTCCACCTCATTATGGACGTCATGTTCGTCAGTGGCTTGATGAAAACTTTCCCGGAAAGTGGATCGGCCGCCGCGGTCCGATCGAGTGGCCGGCACGTTCCCCAGACCTTACACCTCCAGATTTCTTTCTTTGGGGGCTCATGAAAGACCTTGTTTATCGTGAAAAGCCTCGTACCATTCAGGAATTGAAGGCTCAAATCACTGCAAAGTTTGAGGAAATTGATATCGAACTCTGCAAGCGTGTGTGCCACTCTGTGCCTGCTCGGCTGCAATTGTGCATCGATCACGAGGGAGGGCACTTTGAAAATTGCAAGTAAAACAGCTTGGTACACTTCCGTTATAATTTCCCCCCGAATAAATGGTTAGATAAACATGTCATTCATTTATTTATACCTTCTTGTACACTGTAATACAAATGTCAAACAAACAATCAACTGACAGAAATATATATATATATATATACATATATATATATATATATATATATATATATATATATATATATATATATATAAACAAAAATCGGGCGCTACTTTTGACTCACCATGTATGTATGTATGTATGTATGTATGTATGTATATATATATATATATATATATATATATGGCGGCTCTGCTTGATGTTTAGCCAATGGGGACCAATTAATAAATCTCTGTCTGTTGACAGAGTGGCCGGGCTGAGGCCTCCGGGTCGGAGGTGACGCTTTGGTCTAGGACTTCGGTCCACAGGAGATCGGGACAGCGCTCGTCACGCTGTTATGTCGTTGATTATATATATATATATATATATATATATATTAATGCTGTCTGTCTGTCTCACCCTGAAAGACGGAAATGTTATTCAGAGAAAAGACAAATTAAGTTAAAGTTGCTTCAACGAATCCACACCTACGGGAAAATTGTAATCTTTTCATCTAGACAAAAAATTGAACCCGGGAGGTGTATAGGCACCAGATCGCTGGCTTGATTGCCCTCCCCCCCCTTACCTTCCCTCAAAATTATTTTATGCGTCCCTGTTAAGAAATATATATATACTGTATATAACCTCCAATATTTGAGCTCTTTCAACCAGTGTAAGAATAAAACGTTTCCTTTTTTAATTTGTTTTTATATCGTGGTACTTTTACCACGAGCTTCTTCTCGTCCCTTATAATCCTGAGGAAGATCCTTCCAATTTACAATAACCCTTTATAATCCCAAGGGAGATCCTCACAATCGAACCCCCTATAATCCTGCAGGGGCCTTTACAATCCTCACGAACCCTCATAATCCCGTTTGGATTATTGTAGATTTTCTCCACCTGTGTCCTCACACCCACACAACGGTCATTACCTTCACAGACCATTGTCCCACTATTCACACCCACATTTTGTACACAACAATCCCCCCTTCACCCCCCTTTCAATGTTTCAGACAGGCTTTGACTTCATCTGGCTGTTGTAGCGGATGCCATTGCGCCACCGGCCTCCGTGGGTTCAAACTCATGTCGTTCCAGTGCTGCAGACCGCCTCCCGTGGCATCATTCCCCACCATGACCCTGCCGATGCAGGTGTTCGGTTTTAACCCGCCATTGTGCACCACCGACAGGACAAGCTGGACTTTCTGTTGGACGGACACACAGGGCGACATGAAGGACACCCGAAGGTGCTCTTACAGTAACTGCACACCATTTTGTTTACTATCACTTGCACCTGCCACATGTTTCCTCGCAATGTATGTATAAATATTTGAGATACATATCTGACTCACGCACAGGTAAAGAGTAACAACCCTCAAGACGTTGCATTATTGGGAGATGACGTCATTGGTGTGCAATTTTTACAATTACCATGAAACGATGAGGACATCCCCTTCAGTGTAAACAAAAAAATTAAACATTGTAGAGTTAAATTAAGATTGTCATTGGGCCCGCAAGGCTAACCCCACTCTAGCAGGGAAAATGGCCTTAAAATGCCTGTTGTGTTGTTGTAGAGTTAAATTAAGAATAAAGAGTGTAAAAACAAATAATTAAACATTGTAGAGTTAAATTAAGAATAAACAGTGTAAAAACAAATAAGTAAACATTGTAGAGTTAAATTAAGAATAAACAGTGCAAAAACAAATAATTAAACATTGTAGAGTTAAATTAAGAATACAACAACAACAACAACAACAACAACATGCATTTTAAGGCCATTCCTCCACTCCTAACTTCCTCCAATGCCCATGTCAATACTTTGCGTGGAACCCTATCGAATGCTTTCTCCAGATCAACAAACCCAAAAAACAACTTCTTCCTTTTCTCCATGTAGTTCTCCTGCAACTGCCTCACAATGAAAAGCGCATCTGTCGTTCCACTGCCTGGCATGAATCCAAACTGCATTTCGTCGATCTTCACCTTCTTCCTTATCCTCCTCTCCAACACCCTTTCCAATACCTTCATTCCATGCTCCAATAACTTTATCGCTCGGTACGAGCCACAGTCCAGAGGGTCACCTTTCCCCTTGTATAGAGGGACGAGGGTACTCGGTTCCCAATCCACTGGAATGCGGCCTTCTTTCACCACCAGATTACAGATCTCTGCCATTCTCTTCACACCCCAACTTCCTGCTGCCTTCAACATATCTCCCACAACTCCCGTCGGCCCTCCCGCTTTCCCACTCTTCATTGCTTTTATCGCTTCCTCAACCTCCTTCTCAGTTATCTTCTCTGCCGGTCCTAAAACTGGGTTACTCTCTATGTTGCCATCCCATTCATTCTCTGTATTCAACAGCATTTCCATATATCTTTTCCATCTTCCTTTAATTCCATCTGGGTCCACAACGATTTGTCCCACTTCATCCTTAAAGCAACTCACCCCCATCACATCACACCTCTCTTTTGCTATCTGCTTTGCAATCCTGAATACCGCTCTCTGACCCTCTTCTGAATCCGATCGTTCTCCGAACATTTTCCTACATGCCTCCTGCACCTTTGCTACCTCTTTCTTTGCAGCCTTCTTTAGCCTAGTCAAAAAATCTGAAAATGTGCCTTTATAGAATGATTGAGGCATTTTTGAGTAAAAGCAAACAACCCACTTTTTCTGGGGTAGTTTTTCATGCTGAATATGAATCTGTTGTTTGCCAAGCCCAAAAATGCGTAATTAGGTCACTAATCAAGGTCAAAGGTCAATGAGTGCAAAATTCAATTTTTTTGAAAAAATGCTTTATTTTACATCCCCTATCTGTACATTTCAATTATTTTACAATATTTTGTCTAGTAAGGTTGCTAAAGCTTTTCAAAATCTTATTTTTAAAGGAAAACGTGAGGACACATCTATGCTCATTTGCCTTTATCTCTGTAAGGGGCGACAATTAGTTTTTGCGTAATTTGCTTGCAGTTTAACCTCTAAATGCACAATGGGGCAGAGTTTTTATGCTCCTATTGATGGTCTAGAGATAGATTTTATAAAGACAGAATCTAAATGTCACCGGTAAACAACATAGGTCAAAGGTCAATGAGTGCGAAAGTCTTGCAATGACATAACAGTTACTTGCACTTGAAACCATCCCTTTCACTCAACAGTGAAAGTGGCTTCATCTTTCTGACCCCAATGCATTTGCCATGTTTGTCAAATCATTTCCATTCAGACAGAGCAGGGTGTTCTTCAATAGACCCTTAATGATGAAGAATGAATCTAATAGCCTAGCATAAGCCATCTAGTTCGTACCCTAGGCATCAGGCATTAAACATTTCAGGAGTACAGGTAAGGGTCTTTTTAAGATTGTTAAAAAATGAAATATAAAATCAAATGAAAGTAAAGGAATGCATTCTTCTTTGGTGAGATACATGTACATACAAATGTGTAATGTATGCTTGACATCTCACATCATAGGCAGGCCTACATACATGTACATTTACCTAACAGTAGCAAAAAGACAGGCAGGGCATGGGCATTGACGATGAGTGCCTAATGCATCTACCACTAATGAATTAGTGATATCGGTTAGATGTTTTGTCTTGAAGAAGCTTTACTTTGTGTCTTTGAGAATAAGATTAAAACCCGGGCCAACACTGCCTGCGCTTATTCGATCATTTAAGGGCTGTTGCAGTATATCATACAACGTTGTAGTTTTCATGGTCAGAACATGCGTGCCTGGTGCTTAGTTTGGTTTCTGTTTCTCCCCTCAGGCCAACCATGGAACCTATTGCCAGCCTCAAGCGACAGCGTGAGGATGTGTCGTTTGAACTTTGTATCATTTGTCAGGGAACTAGCGAGGTCAAAGATACGATTTTCAACCAGACAAACCAGGGTATTGCTGCCATCAGAGAGGCGACCGAGCTCCGATGCAAACTTAGACACTATGAATTTCGATCAGCCGTGGACAGGCTTTCGACTCTCTTTGCAGAGCCTCCAGAAAGTCTCCCCAAACTTAAATGGCATAAGCTATGTTACTCTGCATACACACACAAGGGGAAAATAAATGCTAAGCTAGCCAAGGAACAATCGAAAAACGAAAAAGATCCTGAAAGAAAGAGTGTTTCGGCTGAAGCATGTCCGTTTTTACGCAGTAGTACTACTAAGATGAACTGGACATTGTGTATGTTCTGCCAGAACTTTGACAAGAAGCAGAAGACAAGTCGTGTCACAACCTTCAAAATGAGTAATGAAATTACGGAAAAAGCTAAATTTGTACATAACATCTTAGTCCGTACTGCAAATGAGAATGATTTAATCTCAGCTGAGGCATGTTACCATGTTAACTGTCTTAGTAAATTCTTTAGGGATGTCAAAAGGGCGGAAACTGAAAGCAAATCAGCAGACATGGCGATATCATGGTTGTGTCAAGAGCTGCGTCACTCTGCTGAGAAAGGGCACGTATTTGAACTATCTGCAGTGTTCGAGAGGTACAAAGAGTTAGCCAGTGAGTGCGACGGCACAATTCCTACATCGTATCTTAGTAGACTGGGGACTTTTAAAGAAACTTTGTCGAATTGCATTGGGGACATTTATGAATTTCTTGTGCTAAGAAATTTGGCGCCTTCAGAGAAACAAACTTTGCTTCTTCCACGACATTTCAGTCACATACCTCTTTCAGAAATGGTGTGCGGTCAGAACAGTGCAGACTATATTCCCATATTTAGACAACAGGATGATCATTTTCTGTCTTTAGTGCACGTTGCTCTGCAACTCCGCAGTGATATCATGTCACATCCTGCATTCGAAGGTTGCGATGTAAGCGAAAAAGCAGAGTTGGCAAGTGTACCACCATCTGTACTCATGTTTGTGAATATCTTGCTTGGAGGCCAAAGTAGTGTCGATGCTGAGTTTGACGAAAGTGAGATGTCTGAAACTGGTTGGGTGAAGAAGACAAGGGTCCTTAGCATTGGACAAGACATGGTCTATGGTGTATGTGGAGACAAGAAGGCACCGCCTAAACACGTTGGAATGGGTATGACGCTGCACCAGTCAACTCGATCAAAGAAATTAGTTGAGCTATTCCATAATGCTGGGCACATAATCAGCTATAACCGGGTTCTTAGGTATGACACTGCCATGGCTGAAAACACTCTGAAAGCGCTTGATCAAGAAACTGGGGCAGTTGTTACCAGCAACCTGGTTTCGGGACGATTTGTGCATTTTTCTGGCGACAATATTGACATCAATGACTCTACCCTAGATGGCAAAAATACATTTCACGCTACTCAGTTAGCTGCCTGGCAGAGGGGGCCATCTGCTGAAAGCGGTCTTGGAGACATCAAACCATCCAATACGTCAACGTTGGATATACCAACAGCAGTTGAAAAGATCCAACAACAGCAGTTTCCGACACCATCAAAGAAGGTCACAGAAGATGCTGAAAAGTTCATTTGCCATATCTACAAGGAACCATCTGAGAACTGTAATCAAGCCCGCATTAAACTGTTCAACAAATGCCATGCAACGGAGACCCTACCTCCATCTAGTGATGCAGCAAAGTTCCACATAGAGCGTGCAAACTACCAAAGTTTCATTTGGAGAGAGGCCAGTAATCCAATGACAGATCTGCCACCGCCGACTGATTGTGGATGGAAACTCGTTGATGACAAGTTGTCACCGGTTCTTACAACTTTACCGTCGATTCCAAAGGGATGCCGAGAACTTACTCAGTGTGGTTGCAAGAAAGGTTGCAGTTCTGATAGTTGCTCTTGTCGGAAGTGGGGGAAACAGTTCTGCACTGAGGCCTGCAAGTGCAATGCCAGTGAAACACCATGTCGAAACAGGCCAAAGTAGGGGGGGGGGGGGGGTCAGAGCTTACACAGTTAAGCTAATTGGCATTCCCCTGGATGGCTCCTCCTTCCAGCCAATCAGTCTGACAGACTGCAATTGATTCAGGATTAATTAAGAATACATGTGATAATGATCAACTGCCTGCACTCCAAACATGTTTGCCATGAAGTGCATTTTGCGCCTTGTGCCATGTAAGTGCACTTTGCGCCTTGTGACCGTTAGCCTTAATTAAGTGGCTAATTAGTCAAATATTGACATTTAGTGTAGAAAACAATCTTGCTATTATATAGGACTCAGGTAAACCACTTCACTGATGGTATTTAAGGCAACAATTCAAGTGAATTAAAACAGTATGTCAAAAAACGAAAAGTTGCTTCATTACGGATATATTCACAAAAATCTGATTTTTTCCCTTCACAATTCCCTTTACTTTCATAATTGTGAAAAGCTGTAGTAACCTTACCAGACAAAATACTGTAAAATAATTGAAATGTACAGATAGGTGATGTAAAATAAAACATTTTTTCAAAAATTTTGAATTTTGCACTCATTGACCTTTGACCTTGATTAGTGACCTAATTACGCATTTTTGGGCTTGGCAAACAACAGAATCGTATTCAGCACGAAAAACTACCCCAGAAAAAGTGGTTTGCTTGCTTTTACTCAAAAATGCCTCATGAATTCACGTTTCCCAGAAATTTGACTAGACTATTGGCTGCCTTATAACTTTCATGCTCTGCTGTTTCGGCTCCCGTACCCTTCGCCTTCTGCCACTCCTTGAACTTCTTCCTCTTCTCGCCAAGCCTCTTTCCAACTTCAACATCCCACCACCATGTTTCCGAGTGCCTCGGTGGTCCTTTTGTCCATCCACATACCTCACCAACGGCTCCCAACAGACTAGCTTTCATTGACATCCAACCACTTTCAAGCTCAACCACATCATCCGCTACCCTACTCAGCCTCTCTTTTAATGCCTCCGTTAAGTTAAATTAAGAATAAACAGTGTAAAAACAAATAAGTAAACATTGTAGAGTTAAATTAAGAATAAACAGTGTAAAAACAAATAAGCAAACATTGTAGAGTTAAATTAAGAATAAACAGTGCAAAAACAAATAATTAAACATTGTAGAGTTAAATTAAGAATAAACAGTGTAAAAACAAATAAGTAAACATTGTAGAGTTAAATTAAGAATAAACAGTGTAAAAACAAATAATTAAACATTGTAGAGTTAAATTAAGAATAAACAGTGTAAAAACAAATAAGTAAACATTGTAGAGTTAAATTAAGAATAAACAGTGCAAAAACAAATAATTAAACATTGTAGAGTTAAATTAAGAATAAACAGTGCAAAAACAAGTAATTAAACATTGTAGAGTTAAATTAAGAATAAACAGTGCAAAAACAAACAATTAAACATTGTAGAGTTAAATTAAGAATAAACAGTGTAAAAACAAATAAGTAAACATTGTAGAGTTAAATTAAGAATAAACAGTGCAAAAACAAATAATTAAACATTGTAGAGTTAAATTAAGAATAAACAGTGTAAAAACAAATAATTTAACATTGTAGAGTTAACTTAAGAATAAACAGTGTAAAAACAATTAATTAAACATTGTAGAGTTAAATTAAGAATAAACAGTGTAAAAACAAATAATTAAACATTGTAGAGTTAAATTAAGAATAAACAGTGTAAAAACAAATAATTAAACATTGTAGAGTTAAATTAAGAATAAAGAGTGTAAAAACAAATAATTAAACATTGAAGAGTTAAATTAAGAATAAACAGTGTAAAAACAAATAATTTAACATTGTAGAGTTAAATTAAGAATAAACAGTGTAAAAACAATTAATTAAACATTGTCGAGTTAAATTAAGAATAAACAGTGTAAAAACAAATAATTAAACATTGTAGAGTTAAATTAAGAATAAACAGTGTAAAAACAAATAATTAAACATTGAAGAGTTAAATTAAGAATAAACAGTGTAAAAACAAATAATTAAACATTGTAGAGTTAAATTAAGAATAAAGTGTAAAAACAAATAATTAAACATTGTAGAGTTAAATTAAGAATAAACAGTGTAAAAACACATAATTAAACATTGTAGAGTTAAATTAAGAATAAACAGTGCAAAAACAAATATTTAAACATTGTAGAGTTAAATTAAGAATAAACAGTGTAAAAACAAATAAGTAAACATTGTAGAGTTAAATTAAGAATAAACAGTGTAAAAACAAATAAGTAAACATTGTAGAGTTAAATTAAGAATAAACAGTGCAAAAACAAATAATTAAACATTGTAGAGTTAAATTAAGAATAAACAGTGTAAAAACAAATAAGTAAACATTGTTGAGTTAAATTAAGAATAAAGAGTGTAAAAACAAATAATTAAACATTGTAGTTAAATTAAGAATAAACAGTGTAAAAACAAAAAAGTAAACATTGTAGAGTTAAATTAAGAATAAACAGTGTAAAAACAAATAATTAAACATTGTAGAGTTAAATTAAGAATAAACAGTGTAAAAACAAATAAGTAAACATTGTAGAGTTAAATTAAGAATAAACAGTGTAAAAACAAATAATTAAACATTGTAGAGTTAAATTAAGAATAAACAGTGTAAAAACAAATAATTAAACATTGTAGAGTTAAATTAAGAATAAACAGTGTAAAAACAAATAATTAAACATTGTAAAGTTAAATTAAGAATAAACAGTGTAAAAAATAAAAATTGAACATTGTAGAGTTAAATTAAGAATAAACAGTGTAAAAACAAATAATTAAACCTTGTAGAGTTAAATTAAGAATAAACAGTGTAAAAACAAATAATGAAACATTGTAGATTTAAATTAAGAATAAACCGTAAAAACAAATAATGAAACATTGTAGATTTAAATTAAGAATAAACAGTGTAAAAACAAATAATTAAACATTGTAGAGTTAAATTAAGAATAAACAGTGTAAAAATAAAAATTGAACATTGTGGAGTTAAATTAAGAACAAACAGTGTAAAAACAAATAATTTAACATTGTAGAGTTAAATTAAGAATAAACAATGTAAAAACAAATAATTTAACATTGTAGAGTTAAATTAAGAATAAACAGTGTAAAAATATAAATTCAACATTGTAGAGTTAAATTAAGAATAAACAGTTTAAAAACGAATAATTAAACATTGTAGAGTTAAATTAAGAATAAACAGTGTAAAAATATAAATTGAACATTGTAGAGTTAAATTAAGAATAAACAGTGTAAAAACAAATAATTAAACATTGTAGAGTTAAATTAAGAATAAACAGTGTGAAAACAAATAATTAAACATTGTAGAGTTAAATTAAGAATAAACAGTGTAAAAACAAATAATTAAACATTGTAGAGTTAAATTAAGAATAAAGTGTAAAAACAAATAAGTAAATATTGTCGAGTTAAATTAAGAATAAACAGTGTAAAAATATAAATTGAACATTGTAGAGTTAAATGAATAATAAACAGTGCAAAAAATAAAAATTTAACATTGTAGAGTTAAATTAAGAATAAAGAGTGTAAAAACAAATAATTAAACATTGTAGAGTTAAATTAAGAATAAAGAGTGTAAAAACAAATAATTAAACATTGTAGAGTTAAATTAAGAATAAACAGTGCAAAAACAAATAATTAAACATTGTAGAGTTAAATTAAGAATAAACAGTGTAAAAACAAATAAGTAAACATTGTTGAGTTAAATTAAGAATAAAGAGTGTAAAAACAAATAATTAAACATTGTAGTTAAATTAAGAATAAACAGTGTAAAAACAAAAAAGTAAACATTGTAGAGTTAAATTAAGAATAAACAGTGTAAAAACAAATAATTAAACATTGTAGAGTTAAATTAAGAATAAACAGTGTAAAAACAAATAAGTAAACATTGTAGAGTTAAATTAAGAATAAACAGTGTAAAAACAAATAATTAAACATTGTAGAGTTAAATTAAGAATAAACAGTGTAAAAACAAATAATTAAACATTGTAGAGTTAAATTAAGAATAAACAGTGTAAAAACAAATAATTAAACATTGTAGAGTTAAATTAAGAATAAACAGTGTAAAAAATAAAAATTGAACATTGTAGAGTTAAATTAAGAATAAACAGTGTAAAAACAAATAATTAAACCTTGTAGAGTTAAATTAAGAATAAACAGTGTAAAAACAAATAATGAAACATTGTAGATTTAAATTAAGAATAAACCGTAAAAACAAATAATGAAGCATTGTAGATTTAAATTAAGAATAAACAGTGTAAAAACAAATAATTAAACATTGTAGAGTTAAATTAAGAATAAACAGTGTAAAAATAAAAATTGAACATTGTGGAGTTAAATTAAGAACAAACAGTGTAAAAACAAATAATTTAACATTGTAGAGTTAAATTAAGAATAAACAATGTAAAAACAAATAATTTAACATTGTAGAGTTAAATTAAGAATAAACAGTGTAAAAATATAAATTGAACATTGTAGAGTTAAATTAAGAATAAACAGTGTAAAAACAAATAATTAAACATTGTAGAGTTAAATTAAGAATAAACAGTGTGAAAACAAATAATTAAACATTGTAGAGTTAAATTAAGAATAAACAGTGTAAAAACAAATAATTAAACATTGTAGAGTTAAATTAAGAATAAACAGTGTAAAAACAAATAAGTAAATATTGTCGAGTTAAATTAAGAATAAACAGTGTAAAAATATAAATTGAACATTGTAGAGTTAAATGAATAATAAACAGTGCAAAAAATAAAAATTTAACATTGTAGAGTTAAATTAAGAATAAAGAGTGTAAAAACAAATAATTAAACATTGTAGAGTTAAATTAAGAATAAAGAGTGTAAAAACAAATAATTAAACATTGTAGAGTTAAATTAAGAATAAACAGTGTAAAAACAAGTAATTAAACATTGTAGAGTTAAATTAAGAATAAACAGTGTAAAAACAAATAATTAAACATTGTAGAGTTAAATTTAGAATAAACAGTGTAAAAATAAATAATTAAACATTGTGGGGTTAAATGAAGAATAAACAGTGTAAAAATAAATAATTAAACATTGTAGAGTTAAATTAAGAATAAACAGTGCAAAAACAAATAATTAAACATTGTCGAGTTAAATTAAGAATAAACAGTGTATAACAAATAATTAAACATTGTTGAGTTAAATTAAGAATAAACAGTGTAAAAACAAATAATTAAACATTGTAGAGTTAAATTAAGAATAAACAGTGTAAAAACAAATAATTAAACCTTGTAGAGTTAAATTAAGAATAAAGAGTGTAAAAACAAATAATTAAACATTGTAGAGTTAAATTAAGAATAAACAGTGTAAAAATATAAATTGAACATTGTAGAGTTAAATTAAGAATAAACAGTGTAAAAATATAAATTGAACATTGTAGAGTTAAATTAAGAATAAACAGTGTAAAACAAATAATTAAACATTGTAGAGTTAAATTAAGAATAAACAGTGTAAAAACAAATAATTAAACATTGTAGAGTTAAATTAAGAATAAACAGTGTAAAAACAAATAATTAAACATTGTAGAGTTAAATTAAGAATAAAAATAAATAAAAAAAAACCCACCTTTAGAGGCCATTTTTCCCCGCAAGCGGGGGTTGGCCTTTTTCGGGAACTGTGGTTGTTGTTGTTTTTCGGTCCCCTTTTTGAAGCAATGTTTTACGGCCGGATGCCCTTCCTGACGCCAACCCTTTTTGCCGCCTTTAACGACAAGCAGGGAATTACCAGTGAACTGGTACTCAATTTGCCGACCTCGGAAGGATGACAGGCTGAGTCAACCCCCCTGGCGTTAATTCAGCGATTGACCGGGATTCGAACCCAGGATCCTAGGATCCTAAGCCGGCACCCTAGCCGCTAGCCCAACACCAGGGTTAAACACCGGATGCGCTTAAACACCGGATGCGCCGTTGATTCTGCCGTAGCACGCAAACGCGTAGGCTCGCGCGTCCCTGGTCCGCCGGGGCTCCGCGGGTGTCCTACCGTGCCCACGTCGCCATGCTCCCTGAATAAGAGAGTCAGACGTGGTGCCCGGGGACGGAGTTCGCTGTCTAAACATGGTAGCGCTAGGCCAGTGGGACCGCCGGGACCCACGTGCACTCACAAGTTGTTCTGCGCGTGGGCGGCAGTATCAGACCGGGGCGCCCAAACGCTCCCCGGCTAAAGTTCATCCTGAAAGCGCCCACATTGTGCGGACAAACCAAGTCAAGGGCCACGTGGTCAGGAGAACCTCGTCCCTTCCGGTCACACTGTGCCTATCGGCCGGCCTCGAAGACCGAAATTGTGACGGTGTCACCCGAAATTGTAGTTATTAAATTAAATTGTAATTGTAATTAAAATTAATTAAACATTGTAGAGTTAAATTAAGAATCAACAGTGTAAAAACAAATAATTAAACATTGTAGAGTTAAATTAAGAATCAACAGTGTAAAAACAAATAATTAAACATTAAATAAATATTAAGTTAAATTAAGAATAAACAGTGTAAAACAAATAATTAAACATTGTAGATTTAAATTAAGAATAAACAGTGTAAAACAAATAATTAAACATTGTAGAGTTAAATTAAGAATATACAGTGTAAAAACAAATAATTAAACATTGTAGAGTTAAATTAAGAATAAACAGTGTAAAAATATAAATTGAACATTGTAGAGTTAAATTAAGAACAGTGTAAAACAAATAATTAAACATTGTAGAGTTAAATTAAGAATCAACAGTGTAAAAACAAATAATTAAACATTGTAGAGTTAAATTAAGAATCAACAGTGTAAAAACAAATAATTAAACATTGTAGAGTTAAATTAAGAATAAACAGTGTAAAAACAAATAATTAAACATTGAAGAGTTAAATTAAGAATAAACAGTGTAAAAACAAATAATTTAACATTGTAGAGTTAAATTAAGAATAAACAGTGTAAAAACAAATAATTAAACATTGTAAAGTTAAATTAAGAATAAACAGTGCAAAAACAAATAATTAAACATTGTAGGGTTAAATTAAGAATAAACAGTGTAAAAACAAATAATTAAACATTGTAGAGTTAAATTAAGAATAAACAGTGTAAAAACAAATAATTAAACATTGTAGAGTTAAATTAAGAATAAACAGTGTAAAAACAAATAATTAAACATTGTAGAGTTAAATTAAGAATAAACAGTGTAAAAACAAATAATTAAACATTGTAGAGTTAAATTAAGAATAAACAGTGTAAAAACAAATAATTAAACATTGTAGAGTTAAATTAAGAATAAACAGTGTAAAAACAAATAATTAAACATGGTAGAGTTAAATTAAGAATAAACAGTGTAAAAACAAATAATTAAACATTGTAGAGTTAAATGAAGAATAAACAGTGTAAAAAATGAAACCTGGTCTTCACGGAGGACACCATAGAATCTTTAACATCCACAACCTAATGCTGGCAGGCATTAAGCCATTTAACATCCAACCCCTAATATTGGCAGACATTAAGCCCATTTAACATCCAACACCTAATGCTGGCAGGCATTAAGCCCATTTAACATCCAACACCTAATGCTGGCAGACAGGATGCCCAGTTTAACATCGACCACCCAATGCTGGCAAACACGACGCCCAGTTTAGCGTCCATCTGAAGAACGACACTCGACACACACGTTGACACCAGGATGACCGCTTACAGCTGGGTCGAGACTCGAACCCAGGCAAGACAGCTTAGAAGTGAGGGCATGCCATTGGGTGCGCCAGCCAGCATGCTATTGGGTACACTGGTGATCACGCCATTGGGTACGCTAATTGGCTCCCTATGGAGGTACACTAGTCAGCACAGGATTGGCGATTGGGTACTTTAGTCAGTATGCCATTGGGTATGCTAGCCAGTACACTATTGGGTACACTAGCTATGATGTTTGTAGAGAATCCCACACCCTAGTGAATAAAATACAAGGTTCACTCTCACGCCTTACCTTCAACTTTTTAGGTGAGAGGTCGAAGGTAAAGGTCTCGTTGAAATAAGGACTCAAAGTTTTGTTTTTGATGGACGTGTTATCTTTGTTGATCTTCATCTTCCTCTTTATCTTGCTCTCAATCTTGTTTCCATTTTCATACATCCGCAACTTCACAAATGCATCTGTCACAACAATAGCGACACTGCCTCACGAATATAACAGAAATCATGGTGGACAATTTTATTCTGGTTTTCATATTGCCACATTATTGGTATATGCTGGAGCTATAGTATGTATATAATTTATTCTTGTATTCATATTGCCACATTATTGGTATATGCTGGAGCTATAGTATGTATATAATTTATTCTTGTATTCATATTGCCACATTATTGGTATATGCTGGAGCTATAGTATGTATATAATTTATTCTTGTATTCATATTGCCACATTATTGGTATATGCTGGAGCTATAGTCTGTATATAATTTATTCTTGTATTCATATTGCCACATGGGTACACTGGTAAAGAGGAAGAAGTTGTTTCTTGGGTTTGTTGATCTGGAGAAAGCATTCGATCGGGTTCCACGCAAAGTATTGACATGGGCATTGAGGAAGTTAGGAGTGGAGGAATGGTTGATCAGAGTAGTGATGGCAATGTACAACAGAGCGCGCACAGCTGTAAGGACGAAGGACGGGAACAGTGGTGAGTTTGAGGTGAAGGTGGGAGTGCATCAGGGGTCGGTACTAAGTCCACTACTATTTGTAGCTGTGATGGAGGTGCTGGCTCAGAACGTAAAGGAGGGTTTACTGTGGGAGTTGTTGTATGCAGATGATCTGGTGTTGATTGCGGAAAGTATGGATGGACTGAAGGAAAAGATGAACACGTGGAAGGAATGTATGGAGACAAAAGGTCTGAAGGTGAATATCGGAAAGACGAAGGTGATGGCAAGTGGTAAAGCATGTGGTGAGGTGGAAAGAACTGGGAAGTGGCCCTGTGCTGTGTGTAGGAAGGGTGTCGGAGTGAACTCCATTCAGTGTACAATGTGCGCTGAGTGGGTTCATCAAAAATGTAGTGGTCTGAGAGGGTCATTAACCAGTGTGGCAGCTACATTCAAATGTAAGGTGTGCACAGAGGGAGCTGCAGATGGAGGAAATGTTGAGTTGGATCTTGGAGACGGTGTGAAGCTGGAAGGTGTGAAAACATTTTGCTACCTCGGAGACATGCTGAATGGAGAAGGTGGATCAGACTCGGCAACGGTTGCTCGAGTGAGATGTGCATGGAAGAAGTTTCGGGAATTGAGTGGCGTGCTGATGATGAGGGGAGTGTCGTTGAAGCTGAAGGGAAAGGTGTATGCTGCATGTGTGAGAAGTGTTATGATTTATGGGAGCGAGACATGGGTAATGAACGTAGAGCAGCAACGAAGGTTGGAAAGGGTGGAAATGCGAATGGTTCGACGGATGTGCGGAGTATCGTTGAGAGAGAGGAAGACAAATGATGAATTGCGAAAGATGATGGGAATAGAGCCTGTGATTGATGCTGTGAAGAGGAACAGGTTGAGATGGTTTGGTCATGTGTTGAGGAAGGATGAAAGTGACTGGTTGAGAAGAGTGATGGAAATGAATGTAGAAGGAAGTAGAAGACGGGGAAGACCGAGAAAGACTTGGCTAAAGATGGTGGAAGAAGAAATGCGGGCAAGGGGGTTAACAAGGAGAGATGCAGAAAACAGGGCAAAATGGAGAAGATTGTCATGGGGACCGCAAGGCTAACCCCCGCTCTAGCAGGGAAAATGGCCTTTAAAATGCATGTTGTTGTTGTGTATTCATATTGCCACATTATTGATATATGCTAGAGCTATAGTATGTATATAATTTATTCAGGTTTTCATTTTGCCACATTATTGATATATGCTGGAGCTATAGTATTGTCGTGCTGCCGCCTTTGATGAAAATCAGACGGTCACGGAAGCCGATTGCGAAGGCCTTAGCTCTCGAGGCGAAAACTCAATGGTGGACTCCAAAAACAAAAAGCGACACCAAAGTGCGCGGGATGGAGGGGGGCGGCGCAAGAGCCCTGCAGTCTTACTTATTTCATTAATCACACGGAAACTGCATTCAGATATATATATATATATATATATATATATATATATATATATATATATATATATATATATATATATATATATATATATATATATATATATATATATATACAGAAAATAATATAAGGGTTTATTTGCAAGGATGGTGGGACAGGAAAAGCACGCACCGGTAATAAATATCCTAATCGGGACGTCCCCACATGACAGATTCCGGATACGAGACGAGGGAGTGAATTACGAAAAGAACCATTCGTTATGGTGTGTATGTGGTGTGCGGTCTTATCTGTCCGTCGTATTGTCTCCACTTGGCTCCAAACTCCGGCGTGGAGGAACCCTCCGTCCACCTCGCACGCTTTACTAGGCCCGAGCCAACGCCCTCTCCGTTCACACACGAGGTCCCGCCCGTTCACAGCATCGAGCACCGCTCCAAGCACCACGCAGATGGTGAACCAACGACCACCAGGACCTCTCAAGACCAAGAAGGGAAGCGCAGAGAGCCAAGACGTCGTGCAGCGTCAAGACAGCCAGAGAGGGACGTGCAGCACAAGAGGCAGCGAAGAACCCAAAAACTAGAGCTGCTGAAGATGTCGTGCCGCCCCTTTTATCACCTTGCGTCCACTCTCCTCCAATGTTCCCTCTTGCTGGCGCCCTCTCACTGGCCGAGCCCCTCCCACCTGGCACCGCTCGCCCTGATTGGCTGGAGGTTCGCGCCTTCTGCGCCAACCAATCACTCGTTCCCTGTAGCGTGGTGATAGCTTGTGTCACTATGTTGCTAGGCCTGCCGGAGGTGTAGCTGGCTGCGGCCCATGCGGCGGCGTCCCGAACTGGCCTCCTGCCTGTTTTCTTCCGAAGTCCTTGTCAGGGAAGGAAATTTAATTACTGGGTGCAATAAAGGGCCTATCTAAGTGTCTACAGGTGTGCGTTGCCATAAGGGACAAAGGTTTGATCACCAGATTTGACACACAAGGGCTGTTATCTTTAATCCCCATCACGACCTAGCACACGAACATCCTGGTATGTTCACAGGTATACTCTTACCCGACAAACCGGACTAAACACACAGAAATTACAGGTAGATTACCGATCGCGACAGAGGAAGCATGTTACCTATTCAGATCTACCTGACTCTAGATATTGCCCTACCCTACCGACATAACTATGTATTTAATTTATTCAGGTATTCACATTGCCACATTATTGCTATATGCTAGATCTATAGTATGTATTTAATTTATCAACCTCAACATACAATCTTCACAATACATATTACTCGATCACTTCCAGGGGGAAAAACACAGGCAGTGTATAAAACACAAGATGCGATCAAGGCCTGGAGGCCAATTTTCTGGTTTTATCTGGGGTAAATTATTTTATCCGAATAAATTAAATTGATTTGACGATCTTAATCGATCTTAATGATGTATTTAAATTGACGATCTTAATCAAAGCTCTTGTTCAATTGGATCAAAATTGATTATTATTCAGATTAAAATTGATGATTTTAGATATTTGACCTTGAGTTGACCTTTGACCTTTTGAGCCCCCAAATAGTTGGTTTTCCAATTCCATGATTTACTATGCAATTGCTCGTTAATTTTTCAGGTTAATCAGATGAAAAGTGATGATTTTTCAGATGAGAATTGATGATTTTAGAAGTTTGACATTGAGTTGACATTTTGACCTCAACTAGTTGGTTTCGCAATTTATTGACTCGATATGCAAATGCCGTTCAACGTTCAAGTCAACTGGATGAAAAATGACAATCTTAAAAATTTGACTTCAAGATGACCTTTGACCTCAAAATCAAGAGGCTTCTTAAATTATGGCCAACTCGACCTACCATTTGGTGAGGTTTCCTCAAGATCAGATTGTGACCTGCAGGCGATTGACTTTTTTCTTTTTCTTTTTTGTATACAGAATCGAGGCTCGTGAAAGAGCTAACATTTATCACACAAGCAAATCAAACAGACAAACAAAGTATATAAAAAGGGGAGCGGTAGACAAGATGGGGAGAGAAGGGGAAGCACACAAACACAACATTTGAGAGCAGGGATATCGAGAGAACTGTGGGAGGGAGAGGGCTTGGGGGGAGGTGGGACAGGTATAAAATATATGGACACTGCAAGGATTTCCAGGAAAGAAGTTGGAATTTCGAAAAAGTGTATCTGGGGTGAAATTAGCGGGGGCAGAAAAGATCAAGGTTTTGGATGGGGGAAGATAAGAGATGGTGGTGAACAGAAGACCTGGAGGGAGGAGTGGGATTGAAGAGAGTGAGGGAGTTTGTTCCAGAGGCGGGAGAAAAGAGGAATGAAGGAGTGAAGGTGAGCAGAGAGTCTTGATTTTGGCAGTTTAACCATAAGAGGGTTGCAGGCAGATCTTGTGCAACCTGTAGGAATATTTGGGGGACAGAGGCCAGAAAGAGCTGGGGGAGCAAGGAAGACCACCAACCTGCCTGCGGTGAGTAAGTGAAAGGCCCTCGGAGATAGCTTCATCGCGGGAGATTCCAATGATTCCGAACGCTTTGGTTTCAACAGCGTGAAGACGAGCTAGGTGTGAGGCAGGAGCACCAGCCCAGAGGGGAGAGCAGTATTCCATTCAGCTGCGGATGAAAGCCTTGTATGTGGTGAGGAGCTCAGGTGTGCCAAAGAAGGACTTCGCACGACGGAGGATGCCCAGACGGCGACTGGCTTTGGAGGCCAGATTTGAAATGTGGTTTTCCCAGGAAAGGTCATGGCAGATAGTGAGACCCAAAAGCTTGATTGACAGAACTTCTTGGAGAGGATTATTCAGAAAGTGGATGGGAGGGTTGTCCAGTCGGTCTTTTCGGAGAGGCATCATAAGAGTGTGAGATTTGTCAGGATTGAAAGACATGGTCCACTTGTTTGCCCAGTCTGTGATTTTGTCCAGGTCTGCAGAGAGTGAGGAGGCTGCAGACTGCCGATCTGAGGGATGAGGAATGGAGCGGCAGAGAGTGGAGTCATCAGCAAAGAGATAGAGAGGATTTTCAAGAGAGTCAGAGAGATCATTGATGAAGACCAGAAAAAGCACAAGGCCCAGAACACTGCCTTGGGGAACTCCAGCCTGAACAGGAAGAGGAGATGAGAGAAACCCATTCAGGGCCACACAATGACTACGACAAGAGAGGAAGTCCGCCAGCCATGTGTGGAGATTTCCATGGATACCAAAAGAGGAGAGTTTGGTGAGCATAGCGGGGTGCCAGACCGTATCGAAGGCATGTGATATGTCAAGGGAGACAGCTCTAATTTCCTGTTTGGCATTGAGGACCTCCATCCATTGTTGAGACAGCAGAAGCAGCATGTCCAGAGTAGAGTGACCTGGTCTGAAACCAAATTGATGATCAGTGTTCAAGCCATTGGAAAAGAGGAAAGATTTCATATCCGAAGCAATGATGGATTCCATGACTTTGCTGATAATTGGGAGAAGGCTGATTGGTCTGTAGTTGCTATGATCTGTTTTTGCACCTTTTTGTGTAAAGCGGTGATGTTGGCTGATTTCCAAGCAGATGGCAGATGACCTTGAGCAAAAGTGAGGGTGAAGAGAACAGAGAGAGGGAGTGAAAGAGCAGAAGAACAGGATTTTAGGATCCGTGGGCTGATGCCGCCAGGTCCTGTTGCAGAATCAGAGTCGAGGGTTGACAGAAACTTTTCCACCTTGTCAGGAGGAAAGGGCACAGAGTCCAGGAGCAGCTGGGTACGACTGGGTATGGTGGGTACAGAGTGGGATAGGTTTGGGACACAAGATGTAGAGGCAAACACAGAGTTGAGGCATTCAGCTTTTTCACGTGTTGAGTCAGCTGCGTCGCTGTTTGAGGTAAGGGAGGGGATGGAGGGGGAACAAACACCAGAAACAGATTTGACCAGATGCCACCAGAATTTGGAAGAGGGAGACAGATAAGAGAGTTCGGTCTTGAGAACGGAGAGATATTGCTTCCTGGCTCTCCTGAGGGTGGACACAAACTTGTTTCGGGCTTTGTGAAAGGAAATGAGATTTCCTTCCGTTGGATTTGCTTTCCAGGAGACGAAGGCAAGTTGGTTCTGGGCAACAGCCTCACCACAAGATTCCGTGTACCATGGACGGGAGGAAGGGTATGACAACTGAAGACGAGATGGGATAAATCTGCGCATGAGAGAGAGCAATTTACTTTGGAAAGAATTCCCAAGATGAGTTGATGTCAGAGGCGGTAGAGATGGGAGACCAGTCCAGATGATTGATGGCTTCTTGAAGACTGTGCCAGTTGGCCTGAGTGAAATGCCAGACTCGTCGACGCTAAAGAGTGAGGAGGCTCTCTGAGAATGGTCAGAGAGATGTCCACTTTAACAAGCACATGATCAGATGAGCCGATTGGAGCAGAAGAAGAGCAGCAGATATTTTCAGGGAAGTTAGTCATAACCAAGTCCAGAAGAGAAGATGCTCCAGTGATTGAGATCCGGGTCGGGAAATTGAGAGATTGTGTCAGTCCCAGTGAGTCGCAGAAGTCCTTTGCTGAGGAGCCATGGCTGGTGAGAGAGGTACCCACACCCAGCCAACGAGCATGGTGACAATTGAAATCACCACATATGAGGAAGAGAGAGTTGGGATGAGTAGATAGAAGTTGGTCCATATTGTCAGACAGCGAGATGTAGTTGATGATGTAAGATGTAGCGAGATGTTGAGCTTGAAAGTGGTTGGATGTCAATGAAAGATAGTCTGTTGGGAGCCGTTGGTGAGGTATGTGGATGGACAAAAGGACCACCTAGGCAATCGGAAACATGGTGGTGGGATGATGAAGTTGGAAAGAGGATTGACGAGAAGAGGAAGAAGTTCAAGGAGTGGCAGAAGGCAAAGGGTACGGGGGCAGAAAAAGCAGAGCATGAAAGTTATAAGTCAGCCAAGAAGGCTGCAAAGAAAGAGGTAGCAAAGGCACAGGAGGCATGAAGGAAATTTTTTGGAGAACGCTTGGATTTGGAAGAGGGTCAGAGAGCGGTATTCAGGATTGTAAATCAGATAACGAAAGAGAGATGTGATGTGATGGAGGTGAGTTGCTTGAAGGATAAAGTGGGACAAATCGTTGTGGACCCAGATAGAATTAAAGGAAGATGGAAGAGATATATGGAAATGCTGTTGAATGCAGAGAATGAATGGGTTGGCAACATGGAGAGTAACCCAGTTTTAGGACCGGCAGAGAAGATAACTGAGAAGGAAGTTGAGGAAGCGATAAAAGCAATGAAGAGTAGAAACGCGGGAGGGCCGACGGGAGTTGTGGGAGATATGTTGAAAGCAGCAGGAAGTTGGGGTGTGAAGAGAATGACACATCTGCAATCTGGTGGTGAAAGAAGGCCGCATTCCAGTGGATTGGGAACTGAGTACCCTCATCCCTCTATACAAGGGGAAAGGTGACCCTCTAGAGTGTGGCTCGTATCGAGCGATAAACCTATTGGAGCATGGAATGAAGGTATTGGAAAGGGTGTTGGAGAGGAGGATAAGGAAGAAAGTGAAGATCGACGAAATGCAGTTTGGATTTATGCCAGGAAGAGGAACGACAGATGCGCTTTTTATTGTCAGGCAGTTGCAGGAGAAGTACATGGAGAAGAGGAAGAAGTTGTTTCTTGGGTTTGTTGATCTGGAGAAAGCATTCGATAGGGTTCCACGTGAAGTAGTGACATGGGCATTGTGGAAGTTAGGAGTGGAGGAATGGTTGATCAGAGTAGTGATGGCAATGTACAAAAGAGCGCGCACAGCTGTAAGGACGAAGGACGGGAACAGTGGTGAGTTTGAGGTGAAGGTGGGTGTGCATCAGGGGCGGTAATAAGTCCACTGCTATTTGTAGCTGTGATGGAGGTGCTGGCTCAGAATGTAAAGGAGGGTTTACCGTGGGAGTTGTTGTATGGAGATGATCTGGTGTTGATTGCGGAAAGTATGGATGGACTGAAGGAAAAGATGAACAAGTGGAAGGAATGTATGGAGACAAAAGGTCTGAAGGTGAATATCGGAAAGACGAAGGTGATGGCAAGTGGTAAAGCATGTGGTGAGTTGGAAAGAACTGGGAAGTGGCCGTGTGCTGTGTGCAGGAAGGGTGTCGGAGTGAACTCCATTCAATGTTCAATGTACAATGTGCGCTGAGTGGGTTCATCAAAAATGTAGTGGTCTGAGAGGGTCATTAACCAGTGTGGCAGCTACATTTAAATGTATGGTGTGCACAGAGGGAGCTGCAGATGGAGGAAATGTTGAGTTGGATCTTGGAGACGGCGTGGAGCTGGAAGGTGTAAAAACATTTTGCTTCCTCTGAGACGTGTTGAATGGAGAAGGTGGATCAGACTCGGCAACGGTTGCTGGAGTGAGATGTGCATGGAAGAAGTTTCGGGAACTGAGTGGCATGCTGATGAGGAGGGGAGTGTCGTTGAAGCTGAAGGGAAAGGTGTATGCTGCATGTGTGAGAAGTGTTATGATTTATGGGAGCGAGACATGGGTAATGAACGTAGAGCAGCAACGAAGGCTGGAAAGGGTGGAAATGCAAATGGTTCGGTGGATGTGTGGAGTATCGTTGAGAGAGTGGAAGACAAATGATGAATTGCGAAAGATGATTGGAATAGAGCCTGTGATTGATGCTGTGAAGAGAAACAGGTTGAGATGGTTTGGTCATGTGTTGAGGAAGGATGAAAATGACTGGTTGTGAAGAGTGATGGAAATGAATGTGGAAGGAAGTGGAGGACGGGGAAGACCGAGAAAGACTTGGCTAAAGATGGTGGAAGAAGAAATGCGGGCAAGGGGGTTAACAAGGGGAGATGCAGAAAATAGGGCAAAATTGAGAAGATAGTCATGGGGACCGCAAGGCTAACCCCCGCTCAGCAGGGAAAATGGCCTTAAAATGCATGTTGTTGTTGTTGTTGTTGAGATGTAGATGGAGTCATCACTGTTTGGTGGACGGTACAACACACATATGAACAAAAGGTGGGAGCGTAGGGGAAGCCGAAGCCAGAGGTATTCCTGGGTGTGAGGTAGAGAGAGGGCAGTGCAGGGCGAGTGAGGAAGAGAGTTTTTGATAAAGATAGCAACCCCACCTCCAGGATGAGGCTCAGGTCTATTATACCGGAGGAGGGAGTAACCCGAGAGAGATACTAAGGAATCAGAGACATCATGAATGAGGAAAGTTTCTGTTGAGCAGATCACGTCTGGTTTGTCAGAAGCAACCTGTATGGAGAGATCAGTCAGGTTTGAGCGAAGGCCCCGGATGTTTGAGGTCCATACCGTTAATGAAGAGGAAGGGGGAGCATCGGATACAGAACGGGGGGGGGGGGGGGGGAGGGCTAGCGTAAGATGTGGAAGAGGAGGAAGAGGTCGGGAGAGCTGTTGAAGGTGTGTCAGACTTTTCAGAATAGCTCGGAGAAAGGGAAGGATGGGGCGGATAAAAGGTTTGATGGTGATTGGGTGAGGCACAGTGAGGTGTTATTTGAGGAGGGGGAAGAGCAAGGCAGAAGGTTGGGGGAGATGGAGGTGAGAGTTGGAAGGGGGAAGAAGTGGGGAGGACGCTTTGAGGAGGAGGGGCGAGAGGGGGGAAATGGAGAAGAAATGAGGGTGGGGAGATTTGAAGGGGATGGGTGAGGGAGGAGTTTAGGGGGGGAGGGGTTTGGGGGGAGTTTAGGAGGGAAGGGACAAGGGGGGGATTTGAAAGGGATGGGAGATGGGGGAGATTTGGAGGGGAGGGATGAGGAGGGAGTCTAGGAGGGGAGGGGTGAGGGGTAGTCTAGGAGGGGAGGGGTGTGGGGGGAGTTTAGGAGGGGAGGGGCAAGGGGGAAGACTTGAAAGAGATGGGTGATGGGGAAGATTTTGAGGGGAGGTGTGATGGGGAAGTTTAGGAGGGGAGGGGTGATGGGGAAGATTTGGAGGGGAGGGGTGAGTTTGGATTTTAGAAAGTGTACGATTAATGGGAAACGGAACATTTATTGCAAAATGAGTTTCTTGTGACCTTCGAGTCAGAGATACGTTTAAGGACGCTGGAGGAGGATGGAGTGCAGGAGAGTTTAGGGCATGTATGAAAGAAGGAACTGTACGAGATGGAATTTTTTTTTGGAATGAATAGATTTGGTGAGCAAGTCGAAAGCACCCTTTTAAAGAAGAAGAATAAAAAGGTGTTATAACATACGACAGAATACAGTACTTCAGCGGAAAGTTTAAACATTTTCAAAATTTAACAGTGAAAACTATCTGGGGAAATAAGGGTGAAACAAGTGGTCGAAGAACGAACCAACGAATAAGAGCAACGAATAAACGAATAAGAACAGAGAAGGAAATGTTTTTTTTTTGTTTTTTTTTTGTTGAGATTTTAAACAAGGACGTATGGGGTGAAAAGATTGGGAAAAACTGAGAGAACAAAAGTAATTCCAGCACAATCGACGGACCGCTGAGAGAAAAACAAAGCCTCAAGGTAGGACATGATACAAGGCCTCAAAAGACGTGACACAAATTAACCGATGATTTTTTATACAGGTATGAAAGATAAACACCGAGAATCCTCCTAGGGACACACTATAGGTACACACACCGAAAGATAAATACAGTTTCGACAAAAACACAATTGTGAATAATTACTTAACCTCGAAAGCGTGAGAGCGTGGACAGCTTTGAAAAACCGTGACCTCGCGGGATCTCTTACTTGCAGACAAAGACAGAATAACCCACCCGACCAAACATTATACCGGTACTTGAAAAGTTTTCCATTTTGAAAATATTAATTTGAATGGCACTCGGTAGCGAGCATACCTCCAGGCTCCAGGCTTGTAGAGAGCATACCTCCGCCAGGCTGAACCGTTTATGTTTTGTTTGTTCTTGTCGAATTGGTTTGTTCTTGTCACCTAGCCAACTGTTACGGAGTCCTCTACAATCTCCTGGTCTCGGTAACATCCGAACACCGAGAGGAGCCCCGGCAGAAAGATATATTACCCTGTGTTGAAAATCAATAGTGAAACCACACCAATGATTATAAATGAACAAAATTGTATTAGAAATCACACACAGGAATAACGGTATAACAGATGGCCATTAAGAGTGCACTATATATATATATATATCTTATATAAACCACCGTTTAGAGTCCATTTTTTCCCCGCAAAGCGGGGGTTGGCCTTTTCGGGGACCGTGGTTGTTGTTTTTTTTTTTTTTGGTCCCCTTTTTTTGAAGCAATGTTTTACGGCCGGATGCCCTTCCTGACGCCAACCCTTTTTGTCGCCTTTTTACGACAAGCAGGGAATTACCAGTGAACTGGTACTCAATTTGCCGACCTCGGAAGGATGACAGGCTGAGTCAACCCCCCTGGCGTTAATTCAGCGATCGACCGGGATTCGAACCCAGGATCCTAGGATCCTAAGCTGGCACCCTAGCCGCTAGCCCAACACCAGGGTTTTATCTTCATATCTTATATGAAGTCAGGTAACTCACTGCGCGGCCCGCGAGTGAGAGGACACTCCTCAATGTCTCTATAACTTTTCCCAAGGCGAATGTGATTCACTCCAGCGGTCGATAGAACGAAATCCGGTCGAAGCCCGAATCTCGCTCTCCAGTCGATATCCGAACGCGTACAGTTGAGAATGGGGATCGCCCCGCCGAAACTGTACAACGGCGCCCTTCAGAGGAGCACCTTCACCGCTCACTCAGCGAACCGCAACGTAATTGGAGACAAAGCGGTCGCACACACACATCCCCGACAAACGGTTGGATGTTGGGGTGAAGATGACACGAGGCAAAACCTCTGTGGGTGTCCGAAGCGCGGGGTTCACAATGGCCGACGGCCCTTACTTGAGCCGATGCGACCAGGCGCGGATTCGTCGAAATCTCAGCGCCCGAATCAGACTACGCAGATTTTCCCCTCCAGCGATAATTCCTGTCGCCGGATGTCCCTTCAAGGAAATCAAAATTCCCTCGCCACTGTCGGTAGACCTTGCTCGTTACGGAGCGCTGACGTCACGCCTTCCTCTCCGACTTTGCTCGTGCCGCTTCTTCCTCTTCCTCTCTTCCGGGTCGGTTTCCTGTATCATTTAAAGTTAGCCTTTTTAACTTTAGATAATCGTTCCTGAATAATAAACCTTTTGAAGATAATAATAGTACCTAACATCAGAACTACATCAAGTGGGTGAAAACCACAATAACGGAAGTTACGAATCCGTAACACCAACTCACCCAGCAAGTTTTGTCCCAACTCGTCCACAATTTTTTTAATATCATGCTAAATATATTTTTTTATCCCCATCACTCAATGGTGAAGAATTACTTTAAAAAAATTAATCTGATCCGGATCCTGTTGTGGATCTTCACCAAAATGTATTAAATTCATCCTTGGTACACACCCGTCCTGTCCACCTCGTTTTCTCATAATCCGTCCACAACTTTTTCAGGTACACTGTTCACAGGCAAACAGACAGACAGACACAGTTGTGACGGAGTTAAACAGTTATTGTTGTTGTTACCTGAAAGCTCTTGCTCATCACAGGCCTTTAGCTCTTTCGCCTCCAGGACAAGAACGTAGAGTTTGCTGGTATTGGGTACATAACGCAGTGAGAAGCAGATCTCTCCAAGGAACTCAGGCTAGTGACGACAAGGGGAGGGGGAGTCATGGTGTTGGAGGGTGGGAGGGGTGGTGACATGGGGACGTGACTATACAGGTATGTAAGGACTCGATCATCACTATGTGAGGTTGTCTGGTGAGTCATCCAGCCCTCAAGGTAAAGAGTTAGCATTCTTGTTTGGGAGGTCAAAATATAGGTGGTTGGGAGGTCAAAATATAGGTGGAAACTTTCACCTCTTCGTTGGCTGCAGGTTGCAGAGAACGACATTCCTCAATCATGTTGGTGAAGTCAAGTTCGGCAAACGGTACTCGAACCTCGCCAACCAACTCGTGCTTGGAGAATCGGTTGAAGTCATAGAGGGAAAGCAAGAGCGTGCGCTCCGGCAGCTCTTCAGCGCTTACCTGGATGAGATGAGGATTAGCCAACAAAGGTACACGTACCTGGGTGGTGTGGCTAGCCTCACATAAGTATGGTATAGTTAGTCTCACGTGTATCCTGGTTTTGGGGAGTAGTGGAAAAAAGGACACCTGTGGTATTCTATGGTGTAAAGGCATTGTCAACCTCATTAGTCATTGACATTGACTCAATGATCGATACAAGATCAATGCAAACCATGTCCAACAAGTTGGGAAGCACCTTGGTATTATAAGCCACGACCACGAGACAATGCCTAATATATAAAGAAGAAAGTGTATGTGTTGGTTTGTTTGTGCATGTCGACTCCGCAGAAACCAATGCAACCAAACTTTACATGGCCTCCTCTTTCATCCAGAGGAAGGTTGAGGCCTATATTCGGATAAAATAATTTACCCCCGATAAAACCAGAAAATTGGCCTCCAGGCCTTGATCGCATCTTGTGTTTATACACTGCCTGTGTTTTTACCCCTGGTAGCGATCGAGTAATACGTATTGTGAAGATCGTATGTTGAGGTTGTCGTGATTTGTTGTCAACAACACAAATTAAATTATTATCTATAGCGCTTACATGCGTGTCTGGCATTAAAAACATTGCTTACACAGGTTTATTTATAACACCTCTGTGTTCAGGCCTCAAGTGAGTAGGTTACTCATACACTGTCTGGGTTTTTCCTGGTAGCGATCGAGTAATACGTATTGTGAAGATCGTATGTTGAGGTTGTCGTGATTTGTTGTCAACAGCACAAAGTAAATTATTATCTATAGCACTTACATGTGTGTCTGGCATTAAAAACATTGCTTACACAGGTATATTTATAACACCTCTGTGTTCAGGCCTCGAGTGAGTATGTTGCTCATACACTGTCTGGGTTTTTCCTTGTAGCGTTCGAGTTATACGTATTGTGAAGATCATATGTTGAAGTTGTAGTGATTTGTTGTCAACAACATAAATTTAACTAGAAAGCATCTGAAAATGCAAAGCTTGTCCGCATCTTCTTTTTCCGTATGCTAAACATTATGAATACAGCTAAAAATAAATGCAAAATAAAAATTGAGGATTTTATGCAGCCATGACCTTTGAGCTTTTGATCTAGAAAAAAAATTGGCTCGAGCTTTTGATTAGTGAACCAATCCAGTGACCCAATATGCGAATTCTTAAAATTTCAGTTCAATCAGATGAAAATTGGTAATTTTATGCAACCTGATCTTTTGACCTTTGAATTGGATTATTGTCATCAAATTTTCAACAAATCTTTGTCATGAAAATATGGAGAAGAAAAATTAATAATATTGTCAAAAGGTTAAAGGTCAGCATCACATAAAATCATTTTCTTCCAATTGACCTGAAAAATAAATTTACCATTTGAGTTTTGCCATCAAATTTTCAACAAAGCTTTATTATGCGAATATGGAGAAGACAAATTAATAATATTGTCAAAAGGCTAAAGGTCAGCGTCACATAAAATTTCCAATTTTCACCCGATTGACCTGGAATTTTAAGAATTTTCATATCGTGTCAAAGAATTGATACACGAATCAAAAGTTATAAGCTGATTGTTTTTAGGTCAAGGTTGAGTAAAATCGTCAATTTTCATTTTGTATTTTTTTTTTTTCACTGTTTTGGTAATTTTGGGCTAACGGAAGAAGAAGAAGGCGTCTGAATAAATAAAAAACGGACATGGACGGGCTTCGCAGAGTCAAATGCTTTCTAGTTTTTGATTGTCATGCAGGAAATATTTAAATACATATTTCATTCAATTTCCCTGGGCAATGCTGGGTACTTGCACTTAGTACAAAATAAAAACACAAGGAAGGGGAATCAAAACGTAATGGCAGCAGAATGAAAGTGGAGGGACGAAAGAACTGCATTTGTTACTGCCCGGGTTTGAATCCCGACCCAGCTATAAACTGTTATAGGGTTTGAATCCCGACGCAGCTATAAACTGTTATCGAGTTTGAATCCCGACGCAGCTATAAACTGTTATCGGGTTTGAATCCCGATGCAGCTATAAACTGTTATCGGGTTTGAATCCCGACCCAGCTATACACTGTTATAGGGTTTGAATCCCGACCCAGCTATAAACTGTTATAGGGTTTGAATCCCGACCCAGCTATACACTGTTATCGGGCTTGAATCCCGACCCAGCTATAAACTGTTATCGGGTTTGAATCCCGACCCAGCTATAAACTGTTATCGGGCTTGAATCCCGACCCAGCTATAAACTGTTATAGGGTTTGAATCCCGACCCAGCTATAAACTGTTATCGGGTTTGAATCCCGACCCAGCTATAAACTGTTATCGGGCTTGAATCCCGACCCAGCTATAAACTGTTATAGGGCTTGAATCCCGACCCAGCTATAAACTGTTATAGGGTTTGAATCCCGGCCCAGCTATAAACTGTTATCGAGTTTGAATCCCGACGCAGCTATAAACTGTTATCGGGTTTGAATCCCGACCCAGCTATACACTGTTATAGGGTTTGAATCCCGACCCAGCTATACACTGTTATAGGGTTTGAATCCCGACCCAGCTATAAACTGTTATAGGGTTTGAATCCCGATCCAGCTATACACTGTTATCGGGCTTGAATCCCGACCCAGCTATAAACTGTTATCGGGTTTGAATCCCGACCCAGCTATAAACTGTTATCGGGCTTGAATCCCGACCCAGCTATAAACTGTTATAGGGTTTGAATCCCGACGCAGCTAATAAACTATTATCGGATTTGAATCCCGACGCAGCTATAAACTGTTATGGGGTTTGAATCCCGACCCAGTTATAAACTGTTATCAGATTTGAATCCCGACCCAGTTATAAACTGTTATCGGGTTTGAATCCCGACCCAGTTATAAACTGTTATCGGGTTTGAATCCCGACCCAGCTATAAACTGTTATCGGGTTTGAATCCCGACCCAGCTATAAACTGTTATCGGGTTTGAATCCCGGCCCAGCTATAAACTGTTATCGGGTTTGAATCCCGACCCAGCTATAAACTGTTATCGGGTTTGAATCCCGACCCAGCTATAAACTGTTATCGGGTTTGAATCCCGACCCAGCTATAAACTGTTATCGGGCTTGAATCCCGACTCAGCTATAAACTGTTATCGGGTTTGAATCCCGACTCAGCTATAAACTGTTATCGGGTTTGAATCCCGACCCAGCTATAAACTATTATCGGGTTTGAATCCCGACCCAGCTATAAACTGTTATCGGGTTTGAATCCCGACCCAGCTATAAACTGTTATCGGGTTTGAATCCCGACCCAGCTATAAACTGTTATCGGGTTTGAATCCCGACCCAGCTATAAACTGTTATCGGGTTTGAATCCCGACCCAGCTATAAACTGTTATCGGGCTTGAATCCCGACTCAGCTATAAACTGTTATCGGGTTTGAATCCCGACCCAGCTATAAACTGTTATCGGGTTTGAATCCCGACCCAGCTATAAACTGTTATCGGGTTTGAATCCCGACCCAGCTATAAACTGTTATCGGGTTTGAATCCCGGCCCAGCTATAAACTGTTATCGGGTTTGAATCCCGACCCAGCTATAAACTGTTATCGGGCTTGAATCCCGACCCAGCTATAAACTGTTATCGGGTTTGAATCCCGACCCAGCTATAAACTGTTATCGGGTTTGAATCCCGACCCAGCTATCAACTGTTATCGGGCTTGAATCCCGACCCAGCTATAAACTGTTACGGGTTTGAATCCCGGCCCAGCTATAAACTGTTATCGGGTTTGAATCCCGACCCAGCTATAAACTGTTATCGGGTTTGAATCCCGACCCAGCTATAAACTATTATCGGGTTTGAATCCTGACCCAGTTATAAACTGTTATTGGGATTGAATCCCAACCCAGCTATAAACTGTTATCGGGTTTGAATCCCGACCCAGTTATAAACTGTTATCGGGTTTGAATCCCGTCCCAGCGATAAACTGTTATCGGGTTTGAATCCCGACCCAACTATAAACTGTTATCGGGTTTGAATCCCGTCCCAGCTATGAACTGCTATCGGGTTTGAATCCCGACCCAGCTATAAACTGTTATTGGGGTTGAATCCCGACCCAGTTATAAACTGTAATCGGCTTTGAATCCCGACCCAGCTATAAACTGTTATCGGGTTTGAATCCCGACACAGCTATAAACTGTTGTCGGGTTTGAATCCCGACCCAGCTATAAACTGTTATCGGGTTTGAATCACGACCCAGCTATAAACTGTTATCGGCTTTGAATGCCGACCCAGTTATAAACTGTTATCGGGTTTGAATCCCGTCCCAGCTATAAACTGTTATCGGGTTTGAATCCCAGCCCAGCTATGAACTGTTATCGCGTTTGAATCCCGACCCAGCTATAAACTGTTATCGGGTTTGAATCCCGACCCAGCTATAAACTGTTATCGGGTTTGAATCCCGACCCAGCTATAAACTGTTATCGGGCTTGAATCCCGACTCAGCTATAAACTGTTATCGGGTTTGAATCCCGACTCAGCTATAAACTGTTATCGGGTTTGAATCCCGACCCAGCTATAAACTGTTATCGGGTTTGAATCCCGACCCAGCTATAAACTGTTATCGGGTTTGAATCCCGACCCAGCTATAAACTGTTATCGGGTTTGAATCCCGACCCAGCTATAAACTGTTATCGGGTTTGAATCCCGACCCAGCTATAAACTGTTATCGGGTTTGAATCCCGACCCAGCTATAAACTGTTATCGGGCTTGAATCCCGACTCAGCTATAAACTGTTATCGGGTTTGAATCCCGACCCAGCTATAAACTGTTATCGGGTTTGAATCCCGACCCAGCTATAAACTGTTATCGGGTTTGAATCCCGACCCAGCTATAAACTGTTATCGGGTTTGAATCTCGACCCAGCTATCAACTGTTATCGGGCTTGAATCCCGACCCAGCTATAAACTGTTACGGGTTTGAATCCCGGCCCAGCTATAAACTGTTATCGGGTTTGAATCCCGACCCAGCTATAAACTATTATCGGGTTTGAATCCTGACCCAGTTATAAACTGTTATTGGGATTGAATCCCAACCCAGCTATAAACTGTTATCGGGTTTGAATCCCGACCCAGCTATAAACTGTTATCGGGTTTGAATCCCGACCCAGCTATAAACTGTTATCAGGTTTAAATCCCGACCCAGCCATAAACTGTTATCGGGTTTGAATCCTGACCCAGCTATAAACTGTTATCGGGTTTGAATCCCGACCCAGCTATAAACTGTTATCGGGTTTAAATCCCGACCCAGCTATAAACTGTTATCGGGGTTGAATCCCGACCCAGCTATAAACTGCTATCGGGGTTGAATCCCGACCCAGCTATAAACTGCTATCGGGTTTAAATCCCGACCCAGCTATAAACTGTTGTCGGGTTTGAATCCCGACCCAGCTATAAACTGTTATCGGGTTTGAATCCTCACCCAGTTATAAACTGTTATCGGGTTTGAATCCCGACCCAGTTATAAACTGTTATCGGGTTTATATCCCGACCCGGTTATAAACTGTTATTGGGTTTGAATCACGAAGCAGTTATAAACTGTTGTTGGGGTTGAATCCCGACCCAGCTATAAACTATTATCGGGTTTGAATCCCGACCCAGCTATAAACTATTATCGGGTTTGAATCCCGACCCAGCTATAAACTATTATCGGGTTTGAATCCCGACCCAGCTATAAACTATTATCGGGTTTAAATCCCGACCCAGCTATAAACTATTATCGGGTTTAAATCCCAACCCAGCTATAAACTATTATCGGGTTTGAATCCCGACCCAGCTATAAACTATTATCGGGTTTAAATCCCGACCCAGTTATAAACTATTATCGGGTTTAAATCCCGACCCAGCTATAAACTATTATCGGGTTTAAATCCCGACCCAGCTATAAACTATTATCGGGTTTAAATCCCGACCCAGCTATAAACTATTATCGGGGTTGAATCCCGACCCAGCTATAAACTATTATCGGGTTTAAATCCCGACCCAGCTATAAACTATTATCGGGTTTGAATCCCGACCCAGCTATAAACTATTATCGGGTTTGAATCCCGACCCAGCTGTAAACTGTTATCGGGTTTGAATCCCGACCCAGCTGTAAACTGTTATCGGGTTTGAATCCCGTCCCAGCTATAAACTGTTATCGGGTTTGAATCCCGACCCAGCTATACACTGTTATCGGGCTTGAATCCCGACCCAGCTGTAAACTGTTATCGGGTTTGAATCCCGTCCCAGCTATAAACTGTTATCGGGTTTGAATCCCGACCCAGCTATACACTGTTATCGGGCTTGAATCCCGACCCAGCTGTAAACTGTTATTGGGTTTGAATCCCGACCCAGCTATAAACTGTTATCGGGTTTGAATCCCGACCCAGCTATACACTGTTATCGGGCTTGAATCCCGACCCAGCTGTAAACTGTTATCGGGTTTGAATCCCGCCCAGCTATAAACTGTTATCGGGTTTGAATCCCGCCCAGCTATAAACTGTTATCGGGTTTGAATCGCGACCCAGCTATACACTGTTATCGGGCTTGAATCGCGACCCAGCTGTAAACTGTTATCGGGTTTGAATCCCGACCCAGCTATAAACTGTTATCGGGTTTGAATCCCGTCCCAGCTATAAACTGTTATCGGGTTTGAATCCCGACCCAGCTATAAACTGTTATCGGGTTTAAATCCCGACCCAGCCATAAACTGTTATCGGGTTTGAATCCCGACCCAGCTATGAACTGTTATCGGGTTTGAATCCCGACCCAGCTATAAACTGTTATCGGGTTTAAATCCCGACCCAGCTATAAACTGTTATCGGGGTTGAATCCCGACCCAGCTATAAACTGTTATCGGGTTTAAATCCCGACCCAGCTATAAACTGTTGTCGGGTTTGAATCCCGACCCAGCTATAAACTGTTGTCGGGTTTGAATCCCGACCCAGCTATAAACTGTTATCGGGTTTATATCCCGACCCGGTTATAAACTGTTATTGGGTTTGAATCACGAAGCAGTTATAAACTGTTGTTGGGGTTGAATCCCGACCCAGCTATAAACTATTATCGGGTTTGAATCCCGACCCAGCTATAAACTATTATCGGGTTTGAATCCCGACCCAGGTATAAACTATTATCGGGTTTGAATCCCGACCCAGCTATAAACTATTATCGGGTTTAAATCCCGACCCAGCTATAAACTATTATCGGGTTTAAATTCCAACCCAGCTATAAACTATTATCGGGTTTGAATCCCGACCCAGCTATAAACTATTATCGGGTTTAAATCCCGACCCAGCTATAAACTATTATCGGGTTTAAATCCAGACCCAGCTATAAACTATTATCGGGTTTAAATCCCGACCCAGCTATAAACTATTATCGGGTTTAAATCCCGACCCAGCTATAAACTATTATAGGGGTTGAATCCCGACCCAGCTATAAACTATTATCGGGTTTAAATCCCGACCCAGCTATAAACTATTATCGGGTTTGAATCCCGACCCAGCTATAAACTATTATCGGGTTTGAATCCCGTCCCAGCTATAAACTGTTATCGGGTTTGAATCCCGACCCAGCTGTAAACTGTTATCGGGTTTGAATCCCGACCCAGCTGTAAACTGTTATCGGGTTTGAATCCCGTCCCAGCTATAAACTGTTATCGGGTTTGAATCCCGACCCAGCTATACACTGTTATCGGGCTTGAATCCCGACCCAGCTGTAAACTGTTATCGGGTTTGAATCCCGACCCAGCTATAAACTGTTATCGGGTTTGAATCCCGACCCAGCTATACACTGTTATCGGGCTTGAATCCCGACCCAGCTGTAAACTGTTATCGGGTTTGAATCCCGTCCCAGCTATAAACTGTTATCGGGTTTGAATCCCGACCCAGCTATACACTGTTATCGGGCTTGAATCCCGACCCAGCTATACACTGTTATCGGGTTTGAATCCCGACCCAGCTGTAAACTGTTATCGGGTTTGAATCCCGACCCAGCTATAAACTGTTATCGGGTTTGAATCCCGTCCCAGCTATAAACTGTCATCCTGGTGTTTCATAGGTATGGTGAATCATCAGTGTGTGTGTGCCGTCCCTCGGATGGACGTTAAACAGTCTTCCCATCTGCTACCATCCGTTGTTGGACGTTGAAGATCCCAGGGTGTCCTTCGCAAAGAGTAGGCAAGCTATCTCTGGCATCCTGTACAAATACTAATTACAAAAATTCTGCCTTAATCTCGCAATCCCCCTGACTGAAGCTCATGAAGTGCAACAGGGTCAACCCCTTTCCTCCCCAAGAGGGTTGCTCTGCCCTTAGCTGGTCATCCAGATTAGTCGTGGTTGTAGTTGTACAATGAGGCAAGAGAGGAGATATTTAGGGGAAAGACAATACATATTCTAACTCAGTATGTAGGGGTGAGATGTTGTGTAAATTGTCATGTAAATGTAAATCTAACTCCTTGACATTCTGATTTATTTGAAGATAAATGGAGATTACTCTGCTGCCTAGGCCCTTTCGGTGCCAATGGCCTTCATCCGGAAGTTAATGCTGTGCTGCAGTTTAGTGAATGGTGGCCAGAATGTTTGCTTTTCCTTTCGGCCAATCAATGACGAGTGACCAAAGATCATACTGTGGCGGACACGAAAGCCCACTGGCGTGGTGACATCATTCCGCGCACCAAGTGGGCGGCGGCCACGCCCGAGAGAGAGGCGTGGCCTCAAGATATACACGGGGCGCGCAGCCCGGAGCAGCTCAGTGCTGCAGTTTGAGTACTTTCAATAAAGACTCTTTTATGAACCGCGTTGTCCGCTTGCTCCTTGCGTAAGCATTAGTGCGCACAGCATCGCGCTTCATATGGTGACCTTGACGTTGGATCTGCCGTAGCGATCCTTCCGAACACGACGCCATTGCAATGGCAAACAACAACGCAATGTCGATTAAACTTCCCAAATTTTGGGAGGCCCAGGCCGAAGTCTGGTTCGTCCAAGCCGAAGCCCAATTTCAGCTTCGGTGCCTCACCGGCGACGACACGCGCTACTGCCACGTCGTCGCCTCCCTCGGGCCCGGCACGGCCGCTCGAGTTGTGTCCGTCCTTCGCCACCCACCGGACGGCCACAAGTACGAGGCACTCAAGCGGCTACTCCTAGCCACGTTCGGCCTCACGGACGACGCACGGGCCGACCGCCTCCTGGATCTCCCCGAGCTCGGCGACACGCGCCCGTCGGTCCGAATGGACCATATGCTGTCATTGTTGGGTGACGAAGCCCCCGGTTCTCTATTCCGGGCGCTTTTCCGTCGCCAACTTCCAGCGCAGGTTCGCCTCGCGTTGGCCGGGACCGTGCTAACGGAACCCCGAGCATTGGCAGCCGAGGCAGACAGGTACTTCGCGGCTTCGGATACGCGGACGAGAGTCGGTGCGGCCGTCACGGACCTCGAGGCTGATGCTGCTGATGATGCTGATCCACAGCATCAGCTTACACAGCATACGCAGCATGCTGATACGCACCTCGTGACCGCCGCCACGCCCCGCCCAACGCCGCGGCGAAAACCGCCACCGCGGGGAAAACCGCCAACTCCACCGGCCTGGCGGAGCCAGCCGCACTCCTCCAGCTCCACCACCTGGTGCTGGTTCCACGCCAAGTTCGGCCACGAGGCTCGGCAGTGTCATCCACCATGCTCCTTCAACAGGTCGGGAAACGCCCGGGCCAGCGCTCAATAGTGGCGATGAGCACCGGCCGTTCGAGTAGCCTGCTGTTCATAACGGACACCTTATCCGGGCGCCGTTACCTGTGCGACACGGGAGCGCAGGTGAGTGTCGTTCCCGCTGGTACGTCAGACAAGCACGCTGCGGGCGGGGGCCCCGCGCTGCTTGCCGCGAACGGGACGCCCATCCGTACGTACGGAAAACGCTGCCTCTCTCTGCGGTTCGGAGGGCAGGTTTTCCGATGGACGTTCGTCACCGCCGACGTGCCCATGGCACTGCTTGGCGCGGACTTCCTGTGCGCTAATGGGCTCCTGGTCGACGTAAAGCGCAGACGTCTTGTCCAGGCCGAGACGTTCAGCTCGCTCGCTTTTGCGCTGCCCAGCTCGTCGAGCAGCTCAACGAGCGGCTCGCCGAGCGGCTTGCCAAGCGGCTTGCCGAACGGTTCGGTTCCGGCCACGTTGATCTGTACGCTTCCGGCAGCGGACGAATTCACCCGCCTCCTCGCCGGCTTCCCGGCCCTCACGCGGCCCACCTTCTCGGCGGGGGCCGTCAAGCACGGGGTGGCCCATCACATCCCCACCGTCGGGCCACCGGTCTACGCCCGGGCACGCCGCCTCGAGCCGACGAAGCTGGCGGTGGCAAAAGCGGCGTTCGCTACCCTGGAGCGACTCGGCATCGTTCGGCGCTCGGAGAGTGCTTGGGCGTTGCCGCTGCACATCGTGCCGAAGCCCGGCGGGGGATGGCGACCGTGCGGGGACTATCGCCGTCTCAATGACGCCACCACTCCCGACCGCTACCCCGTCCCCCACATTCAGGACTTTTCCGCCCGTTTGGCGGGCATGTCCTTCTTCTCGAAGGTGGACCTCATACGCGGCTACCATCAGGTCCCCGTCAGGCCGGAGGACGTCCCGAAGACGGCGGTCATCACGCCATTCGGACTCTTCGAGTTCCTGCGGATGCCCTTCGGTCTGAAGAATGCGGCTCAGGCGTTCCAGCGACTGATGGACAGCGTCCTGTGCGACTTGGATTTTGTCTACATCTACCTGGACGATATCCTCATCGCCAGCTCGTCCCACGAAGAGCACCTACGCCACTGCCGCACGCTCTTCGAACGCCTGGGCCAGCATGGCCTGATTGTGAACCCCGCAAAGTGCCGGTTCGGCGTCACCGTAATCGATTTTCTGGGGCACCGTGTCACCAGGCACGGAGCCGTCCCCCTGCCGGCCAAGGTGGAGGCGGTGAAGGGGTTTCCGCGCCCCCGCACGATCAGAGGGCTGCAGGAGTTCCTGGGCATGGTGAACTTTTACCATCGGTTCCTGCCCCGTATCGCCCAGCTCCTGCGCCCCCTGCACGAAGCTCTCCGAGGTAAGCCGGGCAAAGGCGACATTACCTGGACCGAGCAGATGGACACGGCGTTCACGGGCGCGAAGCTCGCCTTGGCTAATGCCACCATGCTCGCGCACCCGGCGCCCGATGCACCGATCGCCCTCACCACCGACGCCTCGGACTACGCGGTGGGCGCGGTGCACGAGCAATGGGTGCGTGGAGCTTGGCAACCGCTGGCGTTCTTCAGCCGGCAGCTTCGCCCGCCCGAACACCGTTACAGTACCTTCGACCGCGAGTTGCTCAGGCTTCACTTGGCGGTCAGGCACTTCCGCCATCTGCTCGAGGGCCGTGCGTTCACTGCCTTCGTCGACCACAAGCCGCGATGGGCAAGGTCACCGAGCCGTGGTCGGCCCGGCAGCAGCGTCACCTCTCGGCCGTGTCCGAGTACACGACGGACATCCGGCACGTCGCGGGGAAGGACAACCCGGTGGCGGATTGCCTTTCCCGGGCCGTCGCCCACGCAGTCCACCTCGGCATCGACTATGCCCGGATGGCAGCGGACCAGGCCGCTGACCCCGACGTCCAGGCCTTGCGGACCGCCGTCATGGGCCTCCGCGTCACCGAGGTGCCGTTCGACGGCGCGGGCGCAGCCCTCTTGTGCGACGTCTCCCTCGGGCAGCCTCGCCCCATCGTGCCCGCGGGCTGGCAGCGCCAGGTGTTTGACGCCATCCACGGCCTGTCCCACCCGGGCGCAAGGGCCTCCCAAAGGTTGATCGCCGACAAGTTTGTCTGGCATGGCCTCCGGAAGGCCGTCCGCGGCTGGGCCAGGACGTGCCTCGCGTGCCAGCGCGCCAAGGTGCACCGGCACACCCAGGCCCCGTTGGCCCCGTTTACGGTGTCGGAACGCCGGTTTGACCACGTCCACGTGGACCTGGTGGGACCTCTGCCTCCCTCGCATGGTTTCACCCACGTCCTCACCATGGTGGACCGCACCACCCGGTGGCCGGAGGCCGTGCCCTTGGCGTCGACGACGGCGGCGGACGTCGCGCAGGCTTTCATCGCCACCTGGGTCGCCCGGTTCGGCGCCCCCTCAGACATCTTGTCCGACCGCGGCCCCCAGTTCACCTCGGAGCTCTGGGGGGCGGTCGCGCAGGGGCTCGGGGTCTGGCTGCACCGAACCACGGCCTACCACCCCCAGGCTAACGGCCTGTGTGAGCGATTTCACCGCTCATTGAAGGCCGCGCTCCGGGCCACCCTCCGCGACGGCGGCTGGGTCGACAGGCTCCCCTGGGTCCTGCTGGGCCTCCGGACGGCGCCCAAGGAGGACCTGCGCGCATCCGCGGCGGAGTTGGTCTTCGGGCAACCGCTGCGGGTGCCGGGCGAGTTCCTCCCCGACTCCACGGTCCGCGGCACAGCAGCGCTCCGCTCTGCAAGAGACCGCCCAGAGGTTCGCCCCGGTGCCAACGGCATGCCACAGGCACCCACCGACGCACGTTGCCCCGGAGCTTCGCACGGCGGAGTACGTCTTCGTCCGCCACGATGCCCACCGGACACCACTGCGGCCCCCGTACGACGGGCCTTTCCGCGTGCTGGAGACCGGGGCGAAGCACTTCACCCTGGACATCGACGGTACTCCTGACCGCGTTTCTGTAGACCGCCTCAAGCCGGCCCACCTCGACGTGGACCATCCACCGCCAGTGGCCCGACCCCCGCGTCGGGGCCGCCCCCCTGCGGGCGGACCCCCGGCACCGCCCAGCCCCGCCACCCCCCGGTCCTGCACCCATCCCAGGGGCAGCCCGAGGCATCCCACCTGGCATCCCTGCACCCCGGACGCCGCCGATCGCCAGGGGGCGCTTCGGCCGGGTCATCCGTTTGCCCCGCAAACTGGCCCTCCAGGTGCGCGGGAATTCTGGGGGGGCGCGTGTGGCGGACACGAAAGCCCACTGGCGTGGTGACATCATTCCGTGCACCAAGTGGGCGGGGGCCACGCCCGAGAGAGAGGCGTGGCCTCAAGATATACACGGGGCACGCAGCCCGGAGCAGCTCAGTGCTGCAGTTTGAGTACTTTCAATAAAGACTCTTTTATGAAACGCGTTGTCCGCTTGCTCCTTGCGTAAGCATTAGCGCACGCAGCATTGCGCTTCAATACAGCATTTAGGAGAGATTGTTAGCTCCCATGTGGATGCACGACGAGTGAGGCACGACCAGAACATCTCAGGTCTCCACACTCTACTTGACAACGTATTGGAAAGACAGCAAAGCAACTGCACCTAGGGTTCTGTGGGAATGGGTGAAGGTAGTGTTCAAAATAGGAAGTATGCAGCTGTGGTTGAACCGATCCACACGAAATCTCCGCTGACGTCCACGCACAAGTGTTTGTCCAAATCAATGTGTCCAACCGAAGCTTTGTGGACGTTCATTTGTCAATCAACTCAAAGACCACGGCGAGGAGTGGCAAGGGCCCAATGGTGACCATACAGAACGGAACACCATTCCTAAAGTTCGATTACCCGGTCACAGAACCGAGTCAGTGATGAACTCCAATGTGCTCTCAACTGTCCACCGCACACAGAATGGCTACCTGTTGCGCCCAGGTCAGGCGTCGGCCTTTAATCAGGTTAACATTTCTACATCCGTACTATCAGGTGTAAACAAGTTAATGAGGTTAAAAAGAGGGCACTTTGTATGCACCTTATCCTACACAGGTGTGTTTGTGCATGTACAGACCGCACCTCAAAGTAGAAGGTTTCATTGAACTGTGGACTGCGAGACTTGCGGTACACCTTGGTCTCGAACTTCTGCTTGGTATTGGGAAGCAGCATCACCTTGACGTAAGGATCGGAAGAGCCACCAAAATCGTTGCTCGCCAAGTCCTCACCTTTCAGCACGATCACCTCCAGCTGCACAGAGTTAGGCTTGAGTTAGGCTTCGGCCTAGGGCGAGGATGGAAATCTAATACAATTCGCTGTGTTATACTTTGACCTTTGACTCAGGGGCTGCACAGGTAATGTTACATGAAAAGGTGATTAAGAGTAGGTGTCTATTCAATGAAAATAGAAAACGACAGATTAATGTACACCCAGGTGCGCCTGATTGAATGAGACAGAGTATGGTGTAGACATACCTTGTTGTTCGAGTGAGACATTGAGTAATGCAGTTTCCCCACATATTTCTTCTTCTTTTTTTCATGTCCTCCTTCCAGGTCGTCAATGTCGGGTTGAACTTTCTGCAGCGCAACACCGGCAAAACCAGGAAAGAAATGGGAAATACAGTACAATTGCAACACAACACTGCAGCATCAGATGTCAATAATTCCCAACAAGGAGATGCACCTGGACATAATTCAATAAATGAGAGAATGGTGCCTTTGGCAACAGGTGCACAAGTCCAATCTTCAGTTCTATTAACATGCCCCACAACCAAAAGCCGCGGTAGAGTTGTTAAAGCTGAATCAAGCATTGCATGACGTAGTGCAAAAACTTTACCATGTGATGACCACAACGTATGGAGTCTCCCAGTAGCCACCTCCACCACCGAAGGTGGACACAGGTTACGTTTCGCCCCTGTCTGTGTCGTGGATTCCCTAACCCCTTCCAGTTCTGGAATAAGCACCTCAACTCCAGGGGCGGATCCAGGAATTTCAAGATGGGGGGGGGGGGGGGGTGCATGAAACTATAGCGCTGGGGGGAGGGAGGGAATAAAGGGAGGGTCTGGGGGTCCTTCCCCAGGGAATTTTAAAAAATTGATCGTCAGAAACGGCATTTCGTGCGTTCTTGGAAGTTTCTGCAGTTCCTTGTGTTCTTCCCTGGTCCAACAGTTCAGCAGATTCGCACTGCCTGCACCCTCATCCTAGATCGAAGGGGGGGGGGTGCGCACCCCTTGCACCCCCCCTGGATCCGCCCCTGAACTCGGACACCGTACAAGGGGTTTCTTGAGGGATAAGGATAACATGCATGGGAAATAGATATGGGCCCAGAAGCTGGTAGCACCTTTTGGTCCTCACACAGCCAGCAACCAACAACATCTCAAAGAATCACAATTTGTATTCTGCTTCATATATTTTTCTTCAGAGGACAAGGAACTCAAAACATTTCTCCAGTTTCCCAAACTAGGCTTCAGAGAAAGGCAAGGGCAGGCGGGGAGCTGCTCATGAGGAAAGAATGTTGATGCAATGTCAAACAAAGATTTTGTCAACAGCTTCCCAAAACCAGACAGTCAGCCAGGGAGCCAAATGGGTCATATTGCCCCCCATTAACCTGAGATTCGAATGAAATCCCTTACATCTGTCTGTCTGTTTGTGAGCAGGATATCTCAAAAAGTTGTGGACGAGTTATGAAAAAACTACGTGGACGAGTTGGTTAGGTGACAAGAACAAGCTGATTAGATTTTGGTTAAGGTCCGAATCCGGATCCGGCCTATCAGTGGGGTACAAAATGTAAATTGTTCAGCCTGGCGGAAGTGTGTGCCCTACCAATTGTCGTTCTAATTGACTGTGTGATGCATACATGATATAGTTTTAAATGTGACTTGAACAGCACTCGTAGAGCACATAGTCTCACCTGACGCATTCATTCTGAGAAAAAAATTCCATCATTAACTGAACACGCTACTAATATGGCCCACTGCCATTATGGCCCATGACCCGTATCGTCCATGCACCCTATTATGTATATCACATCGTTTCTTGGCATGGGTTATGAACGTCATGAATTTAATTATTCGCTCACATTGGGTCATAGATCAGAAATATGAAGTTTCAGATTTTTGGATAAGGATTTCAATTGAAACCATTATGGCTGGAATACACTTCACCAATGACGCCATTGTTGTCTCCCTATATACCTCATGGGGAGTTTATGACATTTGCCAAGTTTCAATTTTCTTTGTTGAGTGGTTTCAGAAAAAAAATGTCAATGCAATATGGCTGCCATACCATGTGACCTACGACGTTAGAATTAGCATTATAATATTCTTCATGGGGAGTCCCTCCTGTGTTTAAAGTTTCGCATGGATCGGACAACTGTTTGCAGATAAAAACGGAGAAGTTGTTTTCAGACAATAGCACTTCTTAATATGTCCAGTCCCTCCATTTTAGGTAAGCATAAGTATTGGAACAAATGACTGACAGGTGTTTCTTGTTGTTCAGGTGTTCCTTGTTGCATTTATTATTCACATTATAATTCAAAGAGCTGTGAATGTCTCGTCTTGCTTTTGCTTTTGGACTTGGTCTTTGGAACTAGTAGGCATCAACCAACATGAAGACCAGAGAAGTGTCTATGAAAGAAAAACAAGCAATTTGGAAGCTGAAGGAACAGAAGAATTCAATGAGAATCACAGCACAAAAATTGGGCACAGAAAATACAACAATTTGGAATATCTTGAAAGAGAAATAAACCACTCTCGTGTACTTAGCAATAGACAACGGCCAGGTCGGCCAAGGGAAACAACTGCAGGTGATGACAGAAAAATCACCAGAGCTGTGAAGAAAAACCCTAAACCAACTGCCAGTGACATCACTAACAACCATCAGAGTGCAAGGTGAAAGTATCACAATTTACTATCCACAGAAAACTTTGACAGCAGAATTACAAAGGCTACACCGCAAGATGCAAACCTCTAATCAGTACCAAAAATAGAAAGGCCAGATTAGAATTTTCCATGAAGTACAGACATGATCCAGGAGAGTTCTGCAACAAAGTTTATATGGACAGATGAGACCAAGATAAACCATTACCAAAGCAATGGAAAGTACGGAGAAAGGAAGGAACTGCATTTGATTCAAAGCACACTACCTCAACTGTGAAGCATGTGGAGGTAGTGTCATGGCTTGGGCTTGCATCGCTGCCACTGGAACTAGCTCACTCATCTTTATTGCCCTGCGCTCGCAAAGCGAAAAGCGGGGTTAAGCATTAGGTTGCGTACGTGTGCCGTGTGCCGTATGCCGTGTCTGCATTTAAAAAATTCATTTTCTTGGCAACTGTTGGTCCGATGGACACGAAATTTTACCATAGGAGCGCCTCTGCCTGTAGAATATTTTTATTCATAATTATGACGTCATAGGTCACGTGGAATGGACGCTGTCTTGGAAAAACGTTACACCTCTATATCTCCCAAACCACTCAATGGAAAAAATTGAAACATGGTTCATTGTCAAGCACTCCCCTTGGGGAATAAGATATGTTAATGATGATGTCATGGTGCCTTAATTATGATGTCATAATTCGACAAGTACAACACTTATCCGATCATTGTGAATTTTTTTTCTCAGCAACTGCTGGTCTGATGGGCACGAAATTTTCACCATATGAGCGTCTCCTCCTGTAGAATATTTTAATGATAATCATGACGTCATAGGTACTGTGGTACAGGCGCCATCTTGGAAAAACCGAAAAATGTTGCACCTCTATATCTCCACATGAATTCTGAAGTGTACATAAAAATTTTGTCTGCCCACGTAAAATAAAATGGCTCCAAATTAATGTCTACCTATGTAAAAGTGTCCGTCTTTCGATGAATTATATCGGTGAGCGCGAGCTCCGTTCATCACCTGCTTTTTGACGGGCCGTTTCGCCTTGGGTTGCTTCATCTTCACGGCCTTCATATTCTGACGGCGCTGACGCCGGCAACAGCAGTAGCAGCAGATGAGTAGCAGCACGAGCAGGAAGACCACGCCGCATGCTATTATGATCCAGAGCCATGCTGCAGCGTGGGTACAGTGTTGGCCGTTATTGTGCAGACCATTATCAAGTGAGACCCGTCTTTTTCTCAGAAACGAGGCCTCATGGCACAACCATCTTAAGTCCAATTTTACATACCTGGTAACAATTCCTTGTAAAAGTCGATCGGAGAAATGGTGCTGCTCGCTTCCGAGGGCATTTTGGTTGTTGGGTCAATCCTCGAGCGGTGATTCCGTCTGCAAGAAGGGATGGTGAAGGTCGGGACTTGGGGAAAATATATAATTGGTTTTTTTTGTATACAAGATCGAGGCTCGTGTAAGAGCTAACATCAACGACAAAAAAAAAAACGGACACATCAGACAAAATAAAGGGAGCGGGAGACAAGATGGGGAGAGAGGGGGAAGCACACGAGTGCAACATTTGAGAGCAGGGACATCGGGAGATCTGTGGGAGGGAGAGGGCTTGGGGGGAGGAGGCACGGGAAGGGGGAGGGGTGGGGGTAGGAGAGGTAAAAACACATGGACACAGCTAGGACTTCCAGGAAAGAAGTCGGAATTTCAGAAAAGTGGATCTGGGGTGAATTAACGGGGGTAGAAAAGTTCAAAGAAAGATCAAAGTAGAAAAGTTCAAAGTTTTTGAAGTATCTGTTATTTTTAAAGGTCACATATTTGACCTTTTGAACCCAAAATTTAACCAGTTCATCTTTGCATCGTTGTACTTACTTATACTGTATCAGGTTTGGCCAAAATTATTTCTGTGGTTCACAAGTTATCATGGTAACGAAAATCTCCTTCGCCCAAACAAACAAATGCATGCACGGACGGACAACCCGAAAACGCAAGAATTTGCTCGTTACATGAAATTGTTTTACTGGAGGGGTTGCGACCCTTTAAACTCCGTACCACTTTGAGGGTGCATCCAATTCTAGTGCTTATCATGATGGAAAGATAAGGATAGAAAAAGGATCTGATACTCCCCCCCCCCCCCCCTTCACCCCACTTCCCCAGCCCCCCAACTTTTGGGTGGTATGAGGAATAGATCTGTGTAATATGAAAGCGAAATATTCAGCGTGTTTTGAAATATTACATACACAAGCCAAGGTACCGAGGTGGTTGCCATGGCAACATAATTCAGCCAATGACAGCCGTGATCTAAACAGGTTGAGGTGATGTCACAAGGAATAGATATCTGCAATATGAAAGCGACATATTCAGCGGTTTTTGAAATATCATGTATTCAAAGGTACATGGACAGATGATTGACCAGCCGTGTATGTGTGTATGTATCTATACACACACACCACACACACACACACACACACACACACACACACACACACACACACACACACACACACACACACACACACACACACACACACACACACTCGTTTGTTTCGTTTTTGTTTAAAAACCCAAACTTTTCCTCTTTCCTGGAAACATGCCTTAGTGCAGCCTATTTTAAAGAAGGGTGATCGTTCAAACCCTTCCAACTACCGTCCTATTGCTCTGACTTCTACTATTTCCAAAGTCTTTGAATGTCTTCTCCCTCCTTCCCTATCAACAGCGGTGTCCCTCAGGGTTCTGTCCTGTCTCCAACACTCTTCCTTCTTTTTATCAATGACCTTCTTTCTTCTACAAATAACCAAATGCACTCATATTCTGATGACTCAACGTTGCATTCCTCCATGTTTTCCCCATCTGCTCCATCTTCTCTCAATCGATCTACATCTCATTTGATCACAGCCACCTCTTTAAATTCGGATTTGCACAAGATTTCCCAGTGGGGCAAATGTAACCAGGTTAAGTTTAAAGCTTCTAAAACTCAATTTCTTCCCATATCTCTCTCCAAAACTCCTCTCATCTCTCCAATCTCCTTTGAAAGTTCCACAATTACACCATGTGATACAATAAACCTACTAGGTATTACCTTAACTTCAAATCTATCCAGGAATCCACACATTACACAAATAGCTAAATCTGCCTCGAAGAAACTAGGAGTCCTGTTCAGATGTCGAAGATTCTTCTTCTCTCAACAGTTGCTTCAACTACGTATATAAAGGATTGATTCGTCCTCGTATAGAGAACTGCTCTCACATCTGGGGAGGTTCTAGCTCCACAAACTTATTGGACAGAATTGAATCCAAAATAATCCGACTTGTCAACTCTCCCAATCTGACCTCAAAACTTGACCCTCTCGAATTCCAGCACAAAGTTGGCTCTTTCTCTTTTCTACAGATATTACTTCGGTTTCTGCTCCCAATAACTTTCTGCCTGTATACCTCCGCCATTAGCGAGACCACGGAATACTCGACAAGCCCTTCACATCTCATGATTACTGTGTGGCCATTGGCAACTCGAGGGTGGGCCGTTATGATGTTTGTTTCTTCCCCTCCACTGCCAAACTCTGGAACTCTTTACCTTCCCATGTCTTTCCAAACACTTATGATCTTCCCCTTTTCAAACAGCACATTCTCTGCTTTCTCAAAAGCTCTTAGACTATTACTCCTTCTTTACTTTTCTATCAATGCAGCTCTTTTATTTGGCCCTGCCTCGATGAGGACGACATAGTCTGTGCCTGGAGCCTTCTACAATATAGAAAAAAAAAAAACACACTTTAGTAGATAAACCGGTTCCACCAAAATGTTGTAAAGGAATTTTTAGAATACTTTTTTTTTTTTTTGGATACAGAATCGAGGCTCGTGCAAGAGGTAACACATTGAACATGAAAACATGCACAGACACATAAAACATACAATGAAGGGAGCGGGAGTTAAGAGGGGGAGAGAGAGGGAAGCACACAAGCACAACAACAGTAGAGAACATGGACGCTGGTAGATCTGTGGAAGGGGAGGGCTGGGGGAGGAGTACACGGTATAAAGCAAATAAACACTTCTAGGACTTCCAGGAAACAAGTTGGTAATTCAAAAAAGTGGATCTGGGGTAGAAAATATCAAGGTTTTGGATGGGGGAAGATAAGAGATGGTGGTGAACAGCTGTTTTAAAGACCTGGAGGGAGGAGAGGGATTGAAGGGAGTGGGGGAGTTTGTTCCAGAGGCGGGAGAAAAGGGGAATGAAAGAGTGAAGGTGAGCAGAGAGCCGAGATTTCGGCAGTTTAACCATAAGAGGGTTGCAGGCAGATCTTGTGCGACCTGTAGGAATATTTGGGGGACAGAGCCCAGAGAGGGCTGGGGGAGCAAGGCCGGAGAGGAGTCGGTAGAAGACGGAAAGACCACCAACCTGCCTGCGGTGAGTGAGTGAAAGGCCCTCGGAGATAGCTTCATCGCAGGAGATTCCATTGATTCTGAAAGCTTTGGTATCAACAGCGTGAAGACGAGCTAGGTGTTATTCTTGGTGTTAGGTGAGGATTTATGGAGTTTACTAGGAATGTCCTTTGATAGAACAAGCATTCTGAGTATTGCGCTGCAATACATGTCCCCTACCAAAGTTCAAAGTGCCATAACTTTGTCAAAAATGATCGAATATGCACATTTATGCACGGTTGATGCTGGTTTTCAAACCTGATCTGAGGTAAGCTGAGACACACGTGTCATGCCTCGCCTCGTTGATAAGCCCGCAAGGTCGCTCCAACTCACGTTCTGAGGTACTAGCGATTCAAGAGATATCCATTTAAAAAAATATTTTCGTTTAATTAACGATATCTGCCAAACCACGTGCCCTATCGCAAATTCCTAAAGGACATTTTAGTAGACTGACATGCTGAACAGACCTGTGAAGTTTCCCCTCGATTGGATCAAAAATGAGGGAGGGGCTCGGTTTTAAAGGTTCATGCTTAAAAACGTCATAACTCTGAAACCATGTGACGCATGACGTCATGCTCGCTGACTTTTTTGTTCGTCATGGGTATGCGATTTTGCCTACAAAGTTTGGCCTCGATCTGTTCAGCCGTTGCAGAGAAAAAGGGGTTTTCGTGTTTTCACGAAAAACAATATGGCGACCGAACCACGAGACCTGTGACGTCATAATTACCATTAAAATATTCTACAGACCGAGTCCATCATATGGTGAAAATTTTATCTCAATCGGTCCTATTATTGCAGAGAAAATGGTTTTTAAAGGAAATTAAAACTTAAAATGGCACCGAGTTAAGGATCATCAGAATTATCAGAATTCCCAAAGTTCAAAGTGCCATAACTTTGTCAAAAATGATCGAAACGTCGTGAAGGTCGAACTTGACCTGTAACTTATCATGAGGAAACCATGTGCCAAGTTTGAAATCATTAGCATTAAGCGTTTAGAAAAAAAGTAACGAAAGCTGTTCTTTGCGTGACGGACTGACGGACTGACGGACTGACGGACTGACGGACGGAGGGACGGCGTGCAAACCTGTAGTCCCCTCCGGTGTACACCGGAGGGGACTAATAATGGCAGGGACCCGTGGACATTCCATGTAATGTAAAATGGCACTTCAAGTCCTCAACTATTTTCTTCTTCAAACCCTCAACCCTCCCACCCCCATCAGCCCTAAGTCCTCAACCTCCATACTCCTCGCAACCCTAGGTCCACAGCTCCCCCTTTTTTCTTCAAGTCGTGCACCCCCCCCCCCCTCCCGCCATCCAATGTCAAAGTCTGCATGATAGTTACTGTCTGTTAAGACTGTTGTGGTTTCTCATTGAAGTAAATTGACCGAAAGGTAATTATACGTTGACAGAATTGACTAGTTTGTGGTCATATATACAATATACAGTATATATTGAGGATTTGGGTTGCACCATGGAGGGTTGGGGGAAGGGGTGGGAAAGCTTGGAGGGAATACGGGTGTGGGGCGTGTTTGAGTACTTGGGAATAGGGGGAGTTTAGGACTTGAGTTTTGTGGTGGGGGTGGGGCGTGGAGGATTTGGTTTGGGTGGGAGGGGGAGGGTTGAGTGCATGGGGTTGTATGGGGAGGGGATTTCAAGATTGGGGTGGGGGGGGGGGGAGGGGATTTCAAGATTGGGGTGGGGGGGGGGGAGGGTAGAGTGTTGAGGAGATGGGCTTTGGGATGGCAGGAAGTGTTGAGGAATTGGGGCTTGGAGGTCAGGTGGAGTGTTGAGGACTTGGGTTTGTGTGAAGGGGAGGTGAGGACTTATGGGTAGGGAGGAGTTGAGGACTTGGGTTGGGTCGGGTTGAGGACTTTGGTTTGGGTGGGGAGGGGACATTTGAAGACCTGGGTTGGGTGGGAGGGTTTGAGAAATTGGGGTTGGAGGGTTTGAGAAATTGGGGTTGGGGGTAGGGAGAGGTGAAGACTTTGGGTTGATGGGGTAGTGTTTATTGGGTGGAGGGGGAGGGGGGGAGGCATTGAGGACATGTGCTTAGGGGGAGTTGAGGATTTGGGTTGAACGGTGGGTGGGGAGAAGAGTTGGAGAGTTGGAGAGTGGGAGAGATATGGGAGGAAGGAAGAAAGTAGGAGGGAGAGTGACGCCTTTGCACATGTCGCTATACTGTACACTCCAGGAGAGAAGGGTGGTGCGAGGAGTGGAGTGGGAGTGAGGGAAAGAGAGATGGTGGGGTGGGGGGGGGGGGTAGAGAAGGGGGAGGGGAGATAGAAGTGGGCGGAGGGTGGGGGGAGAAAGAGGGGTGGGGAGACAGAGACGTGTGGGGGATAGAGGGGAAGAGTTGGAGAAGGGTGGGGGAGGGACAGAGAAGGGTGGGGGGAGAGACAGAGAAGGGTGGGGTAGGGAGAGAGAAGGGTGGGGGAGGGACAGAGAAGGGTGGGGGAGGGACAGAGAAGGGTGGGGTAGGGAGAGAGAAGGGTGGGACAGGGACAGAGAAGGGTGGGGGAGGGACAGAGAAGGGTGGGGGAGGGACAGAGAAGGGTGGGGGAGGGACAGAGAAGGGTGGGGGAGGGACAGAGAAGGGTGGGGGAGAGACAGAGAAGAGTGGGGGAGAGACAGAGAAGAGTGGGGGAGAGTCAGAGAAGGGTGGGGTCGGGACAGAGAAGGGTGGGGTAGGTAGAGAGAAGGGTGGGGTAGGTAGAGAGAAGGGTGGGGGAGGGACAGAGAAGGGGTGGGGAGAGTCAGAGAAGGGTGGGGGATAGTCAGAGAAGGGTGGGGGAGAGACAGAGAAGGGTGGGGGAGAGACAGAGAAGGGTGGGGGAGGGACAGAGAAGGGTGGGGGAGAGACAGAGAAGGGTGGGGTCGGGACAGAGAAGGGTGGGGGACTGGGGGAGGGACAGAGAGAGGGGTGGGGAGACAGAGAGATGGGTGGGGAGACAGAGAGAGGGATGGGGAGACAGAGAGAGGGGTGGGGAGACAGAGAGAAGTGGGGGGAGACAAGGGAGGTGTGGAGAGACAGAGGTGGGGGAGTGAGAGAGAGTGGAGGGGAGGAGGGGAAGAGTATGGTGAGGGGAGAGCATGAGGGAGCAGGAGTTGAGGGGTGAGGGAGAACATACCCCTGGTCTGTGCTCCTCAGGCACCATTGTTAATCCAACGTGTGTGAACACCATGGGGCCGGCACCGCAGGTCTCTCTCAAAATACCGCCTGTCGCCGGCAAATTCCACCTGTCGCTTCGCTGAATATGGAGAAGGAGGGATCTTCTTCATCTTCTTTTTAAGTTTTATGGTGTTTCCAGAGCCGTGAGGCGCCCAGACATAAGAGCGACGAACGAAGGAGCTTTTAGCTAATCTGCAGTTGAGTTTCTTTGTAATGCTTTGCCGAGATTGAAGAGGAAAAATTATTAGTGGCGAGTTTCTCTTTGATGCTTTCAGAATTTTGAAGAAGAAGAATTTTCAGAAGCAGACCTGCTCTGTAATATTTTCCGAGTTTGAATAATACATTTATTGATGAGTTTGAAGAGGATCTAGGTGGTGTATGTTGCCAAAATTGCAGGGAACTATAAAATTTATGTTGTTTTTTAATGTTGATGTTTTGGGAATGCCACGAGTAGCCGAGTTTCTCCATCATACTTTGAAGAAGAAGAAGAAGAAGGGCTATTTCTTTGTTCACGCTGTTTCCCCATATCCTGCTTGTTTATAATCAGGATAATGAAATTGTGACAAATGGGAAAAACGTTGAAGCATTTTGAACTTGAAAAAACACTGTGCGTATCCTTTTGGAGGTGTGAATGAAGAGAACAGCCTTGCTTACATAAATACACCTCTTTAAAAGAATCACTGTTGGTAAATTTTTCAGATTTCATTCCAGATTTCGATACTTATTAAGTGTATGGGATCCGATCATCGCATCCAAATCCAGATTTCGATTACATGCTTTACTTAGTCCGTGAGAGTAGATATTGTTTCCAAGCCGAGGCACATTACATGAGGTATTACATTAGGCCAAAACAAAATGATGGCTTAAGAATCCAGCGATGTCACAGCGGGCTGACCAAGATGGTGCACCGCCATTTTGGTAAGGCTTGTTTTTTTTTTTGGTATGAGCATCCTGTCATCTTCAACAAGGATGTTTTAACACATCCAAATATCCAGTTTTCATTCCAGATAAGTGTGCATGCAAATATGGGGCCACTCGGTTTCATGGTTTTGTAGTTATGGAGGACACATACACACATACACACACACCCACATATACACACACAGACATGTACACACACTGACACACACACACACGTACACACACTGACACACACACACACGTACACACACACACACTTGTACACACACTGGCACACACACACACTGACACACACACACACGTACACACACTTGTACACACACTGACACACACACACACACACACACACACACAGACATGTACACACACTGACACACACACACACACGTACACACACTGACACACACACACACACACACGTACACACACACACACACACTTGTACACACACTGGCACACACACACACACACACACACACACACACACTGACGTACAGACATGCGCACACACACACACACACACACGTACACACACTGACACACACACACACACTTGTACACACACTGGCACACACACACACACACACACACACACACACACACACACACACACACACTTGTACACACACTGGCACACACACACACACACACACACACTGACGTACAGACATGCGCACACACACACACACACACACACACACACACACACACTGGCACACACACACACACACACACACTGACGTACAAACATGTGCACACACACACACACACACACTGGAACACACACACACACACTTGTACACACACTGGCACACACACACTTGTACACACACTGGCACACACACACTGACGTACAGACATGCGCGCGCACACACACACACACACACACACACACACACACACACACACACACACACACACACACACACACACACATACACGGACACACAGACATGCGCACACACACATACACATACACACTGACACACACACACATACACATACACACATACACATACACACAGACACACACACACACGGACACACAGACATGCGCGCACAGCGCACACACACACATACACACACACTGGCACACACACACATACACATACACATACACACATACACATACACACAGACACACACACACACACACACTGGCACACACATATATTTATATATATACATACAAACACAAACCCTTTTATTATTATTGATGTAAGCAGATCAACAACCTGCTAATGTAGGTAAGTAATTGGTCGAACAACTTTGAGAATGTTTGTCGACATTCGAACCTTACACAGGTGGGCAAATACAACGACTGTCCAAAGGTGAAAACTAAACAGATATAAACGTCACTATAAAAATAACACAATTGACATGCACAAAGACAGGAAGGCTCACCTGGTTAGCTGGGAATCCCCTCAAAGCTCACGCAATGAAAGTGAGCTCAGAGGTGGAGGAGCGACAGGTGAGGCAAGGTGAGGGGTAAAGCAACAAAGTGCCAAATGAGGTGTAAAGCAAAGAGTGTGACCAAACAGGGTGAATGACTGAGAATCAAATTGTGAATTCCTGTCCCCACCCCCTTCTCAATGTCGCCTCCCTCCATGATCAAAGTCACACCTCATTCTTCCCACGTCACGTGACACGCGTCACCAGCGCGGCGTCGGTTCCACGACAAACAGCAACAATGGAGCAGCTAATGTCATCACGACATGGTCCGCACACTGGTCTCTACGGTCTAGCGTGGGTTCGAATCCCGACCCAGCTGTAAACTCCCATCCTGGTGTTTCGCAGGCAGGTGGATTCACCGGTGTGTGCGCCCTCCCTCCGATGCACGTTAGAAATCCAACGGTGTCCTTCGCCAAGATTAGGCGAGCTATCTCCGGCACCATGAATCAAATCAAGTCAAATTTTTGCCCAACTCACATTCAGTCGAACATCAATCCTGGACAGCCAGTTCGTGAAAGACATGGGCCAAAAATTCCCTCAAGGTCAACCACGCAAGATCGCAAAATGATCTGTTGGGATCCAGAATGATCTGTTGGGATCCAGAATGATCTGTTGGGATCCATGATGATCTGTTGCGATCCAGAATGATCTGTTGGGATCCAGGATGATCTGTTAGGGTCCATGATGATCTGTTGGATTCCATGAGGATCTGTTGGGATCCAAGAGGATCTGTCGGGATGATGATGATCTGTCAGGATGCATGATTATCTGTTGGGATCCAAGAGGATCTGTCGGGATCTATGATGATCTGTCAGGGTGCATGATTATCTGTTGGGATCCAAGAGGATCTGTCGGGATCCATGATGATCTGTTGGGATGCAGAATGATCTGTTGGGATCCATGATGATCTGTTAGGATCCATGATGATCTGTTGGAATCCATGAGGATCTGTCAGGATCCATGATGATCTGTCGGGATCCAGGATGATCTGTCGGGGTCCATGATGATCTGTTGGATTCCATGAGGATCTGTTGGGATCCAAGAGGATCTGTCGGGATGATGATGATCTGTCAGGATGCATGATTATCTGTTGGGATCCAAGAGGATCTGTCGGGATCTATGATGATCTGTCAGGGTGCATGATTATCTGTTGGGATCCAAGAGGATCTGTCGGGATCCATGATGATCTGTTGGGATGCAGAATGATCTGTTGGGATCCATGATGATCTGTTAGGATCCATGATGATCTGTTGGAATCCATGAGGATCTGTCAGGATCCATGATGATCTGTCGGGATCCAGGATGATCTGTCGGGATCCATGATGATCTGTCAGGATCCATGATGATCTGTCAGGATGCATGATGATCTGTTGGGATCCATGATGATCTGTTAGGATCCGTGACCTGTTAGGATCCATGATGATCTGTTGGGATCCATGATGATCTGTCGGGATCCGTGAGGATCTGTTAGGATCCATGATCTTTGCGGAGCCATGATGATGCCCCCCCCCCTCCCCCACAATAACAATAAAGCTAATCGGAACTCAGATGATGCACTTGGGCTGACAGCCCCGACTTGGCAGACACACATTGCTCAGGCATGCTGAGGCCACGCCCACTTCGTGAAAGATTGGTCGAAGGGTTTGATGGGGAGATCACACCATTGGACAAGACACCACAAATAGGGAGACGAGGCAGGATGAAGCTCGTGATTGGTTAAAGTAGGGGCAGGAAGCTGGCCACTGATTGGTGGAAGGAAGACACGAGGCACGACGAAGGTCGCCGATTGGCAGAGTAAGGAGGGACTGGTGATTGGCCAGGGGAGGGGCAAGAATCTTCCCTCGGATTGGAAGACGTGAGGGGTGAGCAAGAAGCGACGCGCTGATTGGTGAAAAGTGCCGGTGACGTCACGCGATGAGCGATAAAAGGACTGACTAGCCGCCATTTTGTTCTCTCATTTTGGACTGCCTTCTTGCGACGGACCTCTTCTCACTTTGGACTTTATTCCCTTCTTCTCCTGCTGCCCCTTACACCTTCCTCCGCCATCGACCCTCTCTCCTTTGGTTCCGGACATCGCGAGCGATCGCACGGGGATGCAAGGCTTGCCGCGGCAGCATGCGCTGGCCGAGCAGCGAGCGAGCAAGGGCGCGTCGAGGCCTAGTTCGCACCAACGACCTGTCGGCCTTCCTCCCAGTAACACCGGTGCCGCGTCCGGACTGCGCTTGGGGCCTGACAATCCCTGGCACACCTCAGCCGACTGGAGATAAGTCCGCACCACACATGCAAGACCCCCTTTATTTGTCCCCCCATCGCACAGCGTAGCGAAAGGGGGACTATGGCTTTCCCCTCCTTCCGGGTGTCCGTGCGTGCATGTGTGCGTGCGGGCGTGCGTGTTTGCGTGCGGGCGTGCATGCGTGCGTGCGTGCGTAAGCGAAGGACCGCATTCGAATTTGGTATGTGGGTGCAACCCACGTCAAAATCCAAGATGGCCGCCGCCATGTATGTCTGATGCCATGTATGTCTGAACCTTGTGAGATGAATATCTTGAAAAATAAGCGAAGTACCTGTTGTGGAAAACCAATCAGGTCCACACAACTTTAGTCCAACTTGTGGTTTAATTCCATTTAGATCATGACATCATCCTGTAATGCAGGAAATGCAATAAGTATACGATGTGGCATCACATGGGACCATTCATAACATTCAATGCAAGCAAGCTGGATATTCTATGCTGGCATACCGTTAGCAAGTCTACCAGATGTAACGTGTCACAGGAGAAGTCTCGGAGCACCGTCCGCAGCAGCGGGTCTTATAGTCACGCCCCTAGCGGTGTCAACGAGCAGCGAGCATCACCCCGGGTTCAGTACGAATACGATTTCACTACATTCTCCCCCCCGTCAGAAATATACGGCGGTGCGGCTAGAAGCGAGCGAGCGTCAGCACGAACAGGGTGCGGAACATCAGTCGACCCAACCGTATCGGGCCGGGCGGCGAATTTCTCTGCCAGCACGCGTCCGAAATTCCCCGGGTACGGCATCACGTATCCCTGTGTCCCCGGCGTCGGAGGCGCCATCAGGGTCGGGTGACGAAGGGGGTAACTCCAAGTCGTCGGGCCCAGGTAGACCCGGCGAGGGGAGAGTCGGTAGACTTTCGGCGATGGGAGCGTCGGGAGAGGCCATAGTCTCATAGATGGGTTCGGTCGGTCCGTCCGATTCCCGACTCAGGTCGGCGACCCCGCAAGGGGCAAGGTGACGGACGGAGACAGTAGTCTCATGGCCATCAGTCGTCATCACACGAGCATGCTCAGGATTAGCCTGGAGAATCTGCACTTTGTCCACTAGGGGGGTCGTACTTGCTCGCGCGAACCGCCCGTTTAAGGTAGGCCGGCCCGGGCCCAGCGAGCCAACTGGGCAAAGACCATATACACCCCGTGCTCCTGGGGTGGTGGAAAAGTCGCTCGTGGGGAGTTTGGTTGGTTGCCGTACACAGGAGAGCCCTGATCGAGTTCAACGCCGCAGGTAGCGACCAAGCCCATTTATCGAGGCCCCGGCCGAGGGTCCGGAGGTTGAGCATGACGGCCCTCCAGATAATCCCGTTGAAGCGTTCGATCTGCTCATTAGCCTGGGGTCTGTACGGCGTGGTGTAACTAGAAGCAATGTTATTTTGGAGCAGATAGCCGCGCACCTCCTGAGACAAGAAGACCACACCCCGGTCGGTATGGACATAGGCCGGGTACCCGAACATTGAGAACAAGTTCTGTAAGCATCGCATCACCGTGGCAGCAGTCATGTCCACGCACGTATAAGCAAAGGGGAATCGCGAGTACTCATCGACGATAGTGAGCAGATAGCGAGAGCCGCTCGACACTGGCAATGGGCCCTTGAAATCCATCGCCAAGCGTTCCCACGGTCGCGTAGCCTTAACCAGAGTCCCCATGGGAGGGTTATAGAAACGCGGTTTGATTTCCGCGCAGATAGCGCAGTCGCGACAGATACGGCGGATATCGTCAATCGAGTATGGGAGATTGCCACGCCGCACAAAATGAGCGAAACGCGTTACGCCGGGATGGCCCGCAGTGGCATGCAGCACCCGTAGGCCCTCCAAAGAGGTGATACCCGCGCATGTAGCCGGTCGTGATAAGGCATCGGCAGCCCGGTTATCCTTCCCCGGGCGATATTTGATGGTGTAACAGAAGTCGGCGAGTTCGATACGCCAGCGAGTGATTTTCTCATTCTTAATGCGCTGGGCGTGTAAGGTGTCGTACATGAACGCAACGCTTTGCTGGTCCGTGATGATTTGGAAGCACCGCCCGAGTAAGTACGGGCGCCATCGCCGAATAGACTCGACGATCGCATACGCTTCCTTTTCGACGGACGAGTGTCGCCGCTCAGCGGTGGTAAGAGTCCGTGAAAAGAAAGCCACGGGACGCCCCCCATGGGAGAGGGTCGCCGCGATGGCCTGATCCGAGGCGTCACTTTCGAGGACGAAAGAGCCGCTCTCGTCGATTGTTGCCACGGCGGCTCGGGCGATGTCGGCCTTAAGGCCTTCAAAGGCCGCCAATGCGGCCGGACTCAGTGGGAAGGTGTCGCAGGCCATGAGGGGGCGAAGTTTCGCGGAGAAATTTTGCACCCATTTGGAGTAATGGGCGAATAGCCCGAGGTCGCGCTTCAGGGACGTCCGATCACAGGGAGGGGCCATGTCGAGCAAAGGTCGCAGACGCTCCTTATCCGGAGCGACAGAGCCATGGGTCACGGTGTACCCCAGAAGATCTATCGTGCGTAGGGAGTATTGGCACTTATCCTCGTTCATAGTTAAGTGATACCTCTGCGCGACCTCAAGGAAGCGCTTCAGATTAGCATCATGGTGCCCTTGGTCATATCCACAAACCGTAAGATTATCGAGGTAGACAAAAACATCGGTTAAGTGCTCCCACGCAATGAGGTCATCCATGGCCCTCTGGAAACAAGCGACCCCGTTCGTTACCCCAAAAGGCAATCGCGTAAATTGGTACAACCGCTGCCCCGACTCAAAAGCGGTATAGATACGATCCGCCCAAGAGATAGGGATCTGGTGGTATGCACTACGGAGATCGAGAGTGCTATAGACCGAATACTGGGACACCTGTTGCACCAGCGCGTCCATCCCCGGAAGGGGGTAGGCATCCAGCTGTGTAAAGCGGTTAATCGTTTGGGAATAGTCGATTACCATGCGTCTGTGGTGGGCCTCGCTGCGCACCACCAAGACCTGGGCGCGCCACGGCGACCTGCTAGGTTCTATGATGCCGTCTTTCAAGAGCTGAGCCGTTTCGTCCGCAATGAATTGCATGTCTGCGCGAGAGTAGCGCCGTGATTTCACCGCGACAGGGGTGCAGTCGGAGGTTAGATTGGGGAACAGCGAAAGCGGCTGGATGTCCATTTGCGCTAGGGCGCACACCGCAAGCGCGTCGTCCGCCCCCACAACAAGCATGTCAGGCCCACCAAACTCCATTACCAGACGTCCATGCAGCTTAAGAAAATCGTGTCCTAACAGAATATCAGCACATAAAGCGGGTAAAACCATAAGGTGAACATCAGGAAAAACCCGTCCCTTTAGCACGAGTTTCAATCGGCATTCCCCCTTCGTGCTGAGTCGAAGCCCCTGGGAAGCCATGAAGATCCGTCTCGTAGACCTCCAGATCCGCCATCCATGCCTGAGCACAAGTCGCTGGTCGATAAAACTATCCGTAGACCCTGTATCCACCAAGGCCCGAACACAATGGCCTTCGACCATGAGGGGAATAAGGGCTTGAGCCAGGCCAGACGAGGCTGCTGGGAGTGGGACTGAACCCCCCGAATGGGTCGGACAAGCCTCGCGGGTGGATCCTATGCCAGCAGCAGTTTTGCGGTCGTGGCCGGAGTATGCGTTGTACATGGGGAATCCATTAATGCCATCAGAGGGCTTTCCCAAGCATTCCGGTGTTTCGCGATTCAAAATCTGACAATTCTGACGGGAAAAGGCCTCCGTAGTATTTGAAAACGCCTTTTGACACTTTTGGCAGGAAAAGGCCTCCGTAGTATTCGAAATCGCCTTTTCCGGGGTGAGGGTCACCGTTAGCTCGTGGACGACACGAGGAGAACGTTCCGCTGGGGCTTGGCGAGGCTTCAAAGCCAAGGACACGTACTTCGTGCCCGATTGAGGATGAGACTGTGGTGGCTGTCCGGTGACGCCCGCCAAGGACGTCTGAGCGCCCAGGGCCCCGCAGAGAGGGGCCCTCCCCTTCGAAGACGGGTAAGGCGCCGGGTTTCGGGCTCGGCTCGCAGGCTCCGCAATGAGCCCATTCAAGGTCGCCGCGACCGCGCGATTCAATGAGCCGCGAGCCGCGTGCCGTTTTCCTGCACACTTTCGCGTAATGTCCCTTTTGCGAGCACAAATGGCATATAGCGTCTCGTGCCGGACACACGGGCCGGGCATGGCGTGGCCCCCCACAGAAAAAGCATGCGGCCCCGCGTAAGGCCTTGGGTCTGGCCGTAGCGGCAGCCGTCAGGACTGGGTCTTCCTCCGGAGCATCCCGGAGTTCCGCGAGCAGATCCGCGTCCTCGGCGGTAGCACTCTCCGGCCGGGCGTGTAGTGTAGTGCCCGCCAAGAGGCGCGTGCGATCATAGGTGTTCGATTGCATCCGCGCTTCGGTGTATACTTTCCCTTGCTCGAGTGCCGTAGCGAAGGTCAGGTCGGTCTTCTCTAGGAGCTTGAGCCTTAGTTCCTGGGAGGAGACCCCTGCAATGAAGGCATCTAAAAGAAGATCATCCTGAGACTGCGCGGGAGTCCGTGGCTCCTTGATGCTGTCCAGCAAGAGCTGCCGGAGCTCCTGGGCATAGTGGTCCATCGCCTCGTTGGGTTGCTGACGTCGCGTTAGCAGCAAATATCGTGCATACACCGGGCTTTTTTCCTTTATGTACAGCCGTTTGAGCTCCGCGATCGAGAGGTCATACGTCGCGAATTGAGCGATGGAATTGTACACCTTGTAGTCGATTTTTGAATGAAGCGTTGCTAGCTTCGCGGCAGCCGTCGGCGCGGTCTCAGGCTCCTCGAAATGATTCTCCAATGTTCTGAGCCAGTGCTTCAGTTGCAAGCCACCATCCGGGGCTTGCGGGTCGGCGCAGAATACGGCAACCGCCAGCGTCTTGTTGCCAGCCATGTCGGTAGATATAAATGGAATTAAGTGTTGTGGAAAACCAATCAGGTCCACACAACTTTAGTCCAACTTGTGGTTTAATTCCATTTAGATCATGACATCATCCTGTAATGCAGGAAATGCAATAAGTATACGATGTGGCATCACATGGGACCATTCATAACATTCAATGCAAGCAAGCTGGATATTCTATGCTGGCGTACCGTTAGCGAGTCTACCAGATGTAACGTGTCACAGGAGAAGTCTCGGAGCACCGTCCGCAGCAGCGGGTCTTATAGTCACGCCCCTAGCGGTGTCAACGAGCAGCGAGCATCACCCCGGGAACAGTACGAATACGATTTCACTACAGTACCAACTTCTAATCTGGTGTGTGGGTGTATCTAGGCATAAGGAAGAACGCTATTGAAAATTAGGTCGCCACGTCAAAATCCAAGATGGCCGCCGCCATGTATGTCTGAACCTTGTGAGATGAATATCTTGAAAAATAAGCAAAGTACAAACTTCTAATTTGGTGGGTGGGTGTATCTCGGCATAAGGAAGAACGCGATTGAACATTGGGTCTCCACGTCAAAATCCAAGATGGCCGCCACCATATATATGTCTGAAAATTGTGAGCGAAATATCTCGAAAAAGAAGCGAAGTACCAACTTCTAATCTGGTGTGTGGGTGTATCTCGGCACAAGGAAGAACGCTGTTGAAAATTGGGTCGCCACGTCAAAATCCAAGATGGCCGCCGCTATGTCTGTCTGAACCTTGTGAGTGGAATATCTTGAAAAATAAGTGAAGTACCAACTTCTAATTGGTGTGTGGGTGTATCTCGGCATAAGGAAGAACGCTATTGAAAATTGGGTCGCCACGTCAAAATCCAAGATGGCCGCCACCATATATATATCTGAACCTTGTGAGCGGAATATCTTGAAAAATAAGCGAAGTACCAACTTCTAATCTGGTGTGTGGGTGTATCTAGGCATAAGGAAGAACGCTATTGAAAATTGGGTCACCACGTCAAAAATCCAAGATGGCCGCCTCCATGTATGTCTGAACCTTGAGAGCGAAATATCATATCATAGCATGTTTTCTGCGTCTTCCACTTTGTCAACTCACATCACTTCCCCGACGGGGGACCTAGGCGTAACGCTTGTATTATTATATATTCCCTTGTCGGTTTGCTACATCTGGTGTAGGAGCGCTCATTATGGGGTTTTAGAATTAGTTACCTTCGCATTCATTGTTCTCGGGTTCCGGCAATAAAGCTGTGTTTATTTTTTGTACATAAAATCCGGTTCGTTTGTTATTTTTTGAAGGGTGAAGCCATCATCAAGGCCGTCCAGGTAAGTCGGTATTCTTCTTCCTCCTCGCGTATCATCCAACATCAATTGAACTGAACGCCTTCATTAACGCTCCTTTCCATCCTTGGCTTACTCTCGGTCTTAACTGAGAGCAGTCACACGACAATATGTTAGGGTCCATGATGATCTGTCGGGATCCAGGATGTTCTGTTAGGATCCATGATGATCTGTCGGGATCCAGGATGTTCTGTTAGGATCCATGATGATCTGTTAGGATCCATGATGATCTGTTAGGATCCATGATGATCTGTTAGGATCCATGATGATCTGTTAGGATCCATGATGATCTGTCGGGATCCAGGATGTTCTGTTAGGATCCATGATGATCTGTTAGGATCCATGATGATCTGTTAGGATCCATGATGATCTGTCGGGATCCATTATGATCTGTCGGGATCCATAATGATCTGTCGGGATCCATAATGATCTGTTAGGATCCATGATGATCTGTTAGGATCCAGGATGATCTGTCCGGGTCCAGGATGATCTGTCCGGATCCATGAGGATCTTTCGGGATTCATGATGATCTGTTTTGGGATGCATGATGATTTGTGAAGATATGCAAAGATTCACATCACCTTTTAAACATCCTGTTTGGAGCATTTTGCGTGAGAACATCTGAATACCTGTGAGTGTACCTGTATGAGCCTGTGATATGCAAGGATATGTGGGATTCCTCGTTATGATCTTTCAGAAGACACCTCATTTAAGATCATTTCCTAAAAGGTAAGCATGCAGTATTGGAGAGGCAAGAAAAGAGAGCACAGGCCTTGTACAGGTAACCGATTAGGTGATGGAGCCCTGATGAGCCCTCGCAAGTCACCTGTCCCCAAAAGCACCTTTGAGTGTTGGCCCCACCCTGCAAATTATTCGGGTGTAATCGGCCGTGATCCTGCCAGACCGGCCCGACAGGGAGCTAAAACCTGCCATGACGTCATAGCGATGAGGAATGTCGCGTGGGCGGTTTCCATCAAGACCGTGACTCCATGTTATTTTCACTGCAGATGATGCATACCTGCGCCACCACCATTATGTATTGTTACCTGTGCCACCACCATGACATATTGTTACCTGCGCCACCACCATGATATATTGTTACATGCACCTCCACCATGTCCATGATATATTGTTACCTGCACCACCACCATGATTAATTGTTACATGTACCTCCACCAGGTCCATGATATATTGTTACCTGCACCACCACCATGATGAATTGTTACATGCACCTCCACCATGTCCATGGTACATTGTTACCTGCACCACCACCATGATGAATTGTTACATGTACCTCCACCATGTCCATGATATATTGTTACCTGCACCACCACCATGATGAATTGTTACATGCACCTCCACCATGTCCATGATACATTGTTACCTGTAGAGGGAGCCACAAGGTAGCTGCCGATTCTTTTTGAAGTCAATATGTCAAAGGGTGAAAGGTCAAGGACTCATAAATCGTCTATTTTCATCCAACTCACTTGTTATCCAAATGCTGTATATTGTTACGGACACGACTTAGATGTTGCTTGACCGAGCGGAATGGCCGCCGTGTTCGCACAAGTTACCCGATTACACTCGAACGTTGGCCGAATCGCGCTATGCTAAATCAATGAAGGAAAGGACACAACGGCTGGGTTAAATGACACGACACCAGGGGTACAGTTCTCAAGACCTCCGGAGGAGGATATAATATTGGTTATGCAGAACGGTTAGATTACACGGCACAGAGGTAAAGCACAGAAAGATGGGCACTTAGACACGGTCTTATCTTAGCCCCGACAGACCACAGACAAACGGGACAAGACTGACTCACACAGGGATTGATGGCAAGGAAGGGCAGGCAGTCGATAGCTCAAGGTGCACCTTGGCTCAGGGGCAGAATCGACCCGGTCCGGTCCAGAGAGGCGGGGAGGTATCGTCGCGCTGGAGGTGGCGTCCGTTTCTCTCCAAGCTGAGGCGCATCTGACGTCACCTCCGTCTTCCTGCGCATGTCCAGCGGGGAGTGACACGCCCTCGGCTCGTTAGCTCCGCCCCAGATGGAATCAGTCCGCCGCTTCTTATTGGGTGCGGGGGGGTTACCGGGCTCCACCCTTGACGAGGAGCTGACAGTGAGCCCCTGCGTGGTAACCCCGTCGGAGCACATGGTCAATGGCGGCTAACCAAGCCGGAGTGAGGACGCACACTCCCCGTGCCGCCGCCGCTGTTGTTGTTGTTGGTGTTGTTGTTCCATGAGGAAGAGATGCGGGGAGGTATTGGGAGGTCCTAAACTTACTAATGGTGCCATACAATCACATTCTGGTGCAACGAAGAGTCAGAATTAATGGAAACGAGTCCTTAACTGACATAGACTAAGAATAACTAGCAAGATGTCCTATAGTTGTCTACGTGAGATGCGGTGAACCTGGGCACGACATTTAATGGGGGAAAAAGGGGAAGGTCGGGGCTACAGAGTGTTGTTTACAGACAATGGGACTAGGGAATGGGGGATTGGGGATAGTTGGGGAGTATTGGGGAAATAGGGGAATATTTACAAGCGGATATGGATGGAGGCCAAATCCCCTATCCGCAACATTGCACCCTTCTCTACCTCGGGGCGACCCGACCCGATAAATTTTTACCTACTTTAGTGTGGCACTCAGATGTAGTTCCCTCTACTATTAACTCAACCCTGAGTGCGACAGTTTTACAAATGTTCACAAATGAGTAAATATGTCCCCCTGCGACGTTGCACCCTTCTCCTCACAGAAACACACCCACAGGATAACCGAATCGCGGAAAGAATCCTCACACTAAACATACAGCCGGTAGGGAGCATTATTTACACAAGACTACACTGATATTTACACTACGATCCAGGACCTGTTTTTGGAGGAACACATGCAGATGTTATGCATAGAGAGAGAGCACGCATGCCAGCATCGATACACCAACCCACGAGTGCTCTGTGGCCCTACGGCCTTTAATAATGTGCAGAGCACCCCATCCAAGCACCAAAAGCACCACCCCATCATGTACAGTCAGCACCATCCGGTGCACCAATAAAGTGTTCGATAATCACCGGTGGTGTCGCAGCCGGCCGATGTTCTGCCGCTGGTCTTGCCTTGGAGCCCACTTGGTGTTCTGGCTTCCCTAGAAATAAAGAAAGGCGCCAACCGCGTCCATTTCTGTATTGTGGCCATCAGGGGGCCAACTAAAAGTGGTTCACCTGTATGGCATAGGTGCCACGTTGACCCATAGGTCCATCAACGGGTGGTGCTTGGCCGCCAAAGACTGCGGTCCATGGTGGGCGGCCACAAAGATTGCGGTCCATATGGTGTATCGATCCAGGCAGCAAGCAGCGAAAGTGCAGGCCCACAACTGCGGAGCCAGCACCTCTCTCTCCTCTCTCTCTGCCCCAAAGCCAGATCCTCGGAGGTGGGAGACAAAAGAAGAAGACAAGTGAGTAAGGTGGTAAGGGCGCAAAAGTGCATGCAATATAAGGTAATGCACACTGGGGGCACATGGGAACCAGGTGAGACAGGTACGTTCCTACCGTACGCCCCCCCCCCCCCACCAGGTAACCTACATGGCCCCTCCCTTACCCCTTACTGTATCCACAAAACACAACACTACCCATAAACATCTACTTTACAAATCAACAACCGTCCCTACTGTCTTCCCCGTTCCTCCCATAAACCAAATTCGTCTTCTCTCCCTCCTAACCAATCAAATTTGCCATTTCCAACTCAACATCAAAATTTGCCATCTCCAATTCAACATCAAAATTTGCCATCACCAATTCATCATCAGTCCCTCTTAAGGAGGGAGAGATGGAATCACCCCAATGTCTCATCCACGTCGTGATGCGTCTCACCAATCCAACCAGCAATTCTTATTTCCTGCAACACAGAACAAAGGAACACAGGTGTGGAGTCATCATCATCACCTCAGGTAAGTGGCTGCGTATGGTGCGACAGGTTCATCAATCCTAACTATTTCCTAAATGACTTTAACAACTTTACATTACCCGGGGTCTTTCCCTGCCAAACCATTGGCCCACTTACACTATGGGTTCTAAAAACCAATTCCCATTGACCAAACTGTGGTGCTTCTCAATTTGGGGTCTCACTCCCCCGATTCATCACTCGGTGCCCTCGCACAATTTCTGGGCTGCGACGTGTAGCTCTCCCAGCAGGTCTACCCACCTGCACACCTCCACCACCGTAGTTGCCACCCGAGCTTACCTGCTCCTCACCCTAACCTAACTAACTGGGGAAGGCCCTCTCGCACTCTCACCCCCTCAGTGCCCTCTCTGGCACGGGCTGCCCGATCCACACCCGGGATCCTCAGGCACCCACTGACACTAACGGCTCCCAGAGCCCACCTGCGGCCTCACCTGGCCGACATCCTCACAGTGGTGGAGTGCCCAAACCAACTACACACACTAACAGGCTACACGCCCAGCCATTTCCACAACACTAATGCACCCATCCACAATACCATTCTGCAACCGCACCACAAATGCCAATATCCAACCACAATTTACCTATACCCTCTACCTAACACTTACACTACCCGCCCCGGGTACTCGTGAAAGGGGTCCACTCTTCCCCCATCCACACCTTCGCACCATGCACACCACTCCGTACCACTTACTCCAATACTCCATGTATTCCACACACCTGTACTTGCACACCTGTGCTCTCACACCTGGTGCCACCTGCACCCTTCTCTCCCCAAGCGCATTCGCGCTGATCCACAACACTCACTACTCATACACTGCTCCACACACCTGTCCAGTTCTCACACAGCATCATCTCATCTAACTACTCCCCTCTGAAACTTGCGCTTCCCAGTCGTCCCTTTAAACTATTGCGCTCCCTCGTCATTATCATCCACTCTAATCTACCTGCGTCCCCACTACAGGTATCAGTCACTATCTAACCTTAACGTCACCTAATGTCATCTTCACTAGATCCCTATCAATATAACCTAACCCACCCGGGCTAGTTTTCACTGCCATACACCCCATAAACTATTGCGCATTTGCCCCACTTCTGTGAGGGATGGTGGATTTGCCATCCCACCACATCGGGCATCTCCCACTACCAATTTGGCACATCAAATTTCAACAAATCAAAAATTTGCCAATCACTACCCATCATCTGCCAATCATTACTGCCAATCCTTTGCCAATCATCAAATTTTGTTTTTCTCTAATTTTGGGGCCAAAACACTATCCTCGTCATTACAGTCGACTTACTAATGCCTCTCGGTGCGCCAATTCACGTCTACAGCCCGGCTTCGTACAGCCGAGCAATGAACGCGGGTTGTTTTGTGCCAGCGGCTGGATACGTCCCGCACTCGGGGCTGGGACGGGGGCTTACCCGGCCCGAGACCCCACGCACCACCTTGGCGTGGAGCCATCCAATGTCCCGATCTCGACCTGCCGGCACGTCTCAATAGAAGGTGGTCGCCATGACGACCCTTCCTATCGGGCTGCCCGCTCCGCCTAGTGGAGCCCGGACGCGGCCGTTCCACGCGAGGCCCAGCGTGGATCGCGCACGGCGGTCCTTTCGAACCCGCCGTGGCTCGGATCCCCGCTGGTCCTCGCGGCACGCGAAGCCCGGCACGCACCGAGGGCCCGATTCGGCTATAAGTCGTTCTAACCTCTAACCCGGTTACCGTCGATGATTCACCTGCACGCTTACATGCATACGCCACCCCTTTCTTGCTCATACATGCAGCCGTTTCCATGCTCCTCGTCGTACCTTTTCTTACACACCTCGGTACACTCATTCCGCTCACCGACTTGGTCACACACCTGACCACCGAACACCTTGGCACACATTCGTCGCTCGCACACCTCACCAACACACCTCTTCGCACCCCCTCCTCGGTCACCTCCTCTGTGACAATCACAGGTGTGCTCTCATTTGCACACCCAACCACGTGCCTCACTACCAATTCCAGCGTGCATTCCCACTCACGCTCTACCATTCCAGGTGTGCATCCTTTCTCACCTGTCACAACCAACTCACGCTCCGTGTCACTCTTACTACTCTCACCTCCACTCTTGACAGCGCACTCACCCTTACTCCCGACAGCGCACTCTTTCCTCATGCACCTGTCCGTTACACACCTTTCTCGCGCACACTCTTGCGCACACTCTCCCGTCACACCCTCTGTAACACTCACCACAGGCGTGCATTCTTCCTTGCCTTTGACAGCGCACTCTTTCCCCATGCACCTGTCCGTCACACATCTTTCTCGCACACCCTCTCCCGTTACATCCTCTGTAACACTCCTCACTACGCGCTTCCATGTGCTCCCTCGCACACGCGCTACGACCGACTCACTCTCGCCAGCACCCTCACTCCTTGGCACGCACTTTTTCCTCACACACCCCAGAGTCGGACTTTCTCGCACACCTCCTTTTTTGCACACCAGACCTGTCGCACACTTCACCAACGGCCTCTCACGAACACCCGGGTCCATCTCGACCCCCAAGCTCCTTAAATCACCTGGCGCATCATACGCACGACCATATTGGTCACCACTTACACCGGGTCCTCTTCCTCTTCGCTTCTCCTCCATCACCTGCGAATCCCTCATCCGGTTAATGAGCACATCATCACGATCCGAACACAGACTTCGGACCAATTCTTTTATCTCCTCTTTTATCTCTTTCTTATCCCCTCTCCGTCGCTTCTTAATTTCGCTCACCCCTTCTTCCACTTCTTCTAATTTCTGCTTCACCTCTTTTATTCCCTGGTACGTCTCCTCAAGCTCGTCCTCCAAGGCTACCTTGACCGTTTCCATGTGCGTCCTCACCTGCCGGTCCTTCGTCTCCATTACCTCTGTCACCTCGTCCAACCTCGTTGTCAGTCCCTCACGTACCATCTGACATTGCCTCTTCGTCGCTATCAAGTCGTCTTTTAGTTCTTTCTGTGTCGCTTTTAACCCTCCTAGTACCGCAGTGTTCCTTTGTACCTGCTCCACTAACTCCGTCTGTCCCACCGTCAGCTGCTCCACCTCCTGCGTCAGGTCCTCTATGCCCCCTTGTAACTTTACAGTCCCCTTTCTCACCTCCTTCTCCATGCGCTCCTTACAGTGCCTCACCTCCTCGCGCACTCCTCCGACCTCCTCACTCACACCTCTTCTGATCTCTTCTCCCATCACTTGCATCTCCTGCCCAGATGCCACCCTCATCTGCTCCATTTCCTCCCTGTGAGCATCCAATTTAGTTTCTACCCCCATTCTGACCCCCTCTATCTGCTGCCCCATTTGTTTAACTTCCCTTTCCGCTTGGTCCCTCATGTCCCTCAATTTGCCTTCCATACTGTTTTCTAACCCCTCTAACCCTTTTTGCATCCCTTCCATTTGATTCTCTTGAGCGGCCATTCTGTTTTCTACCCCCATTAACCCATTTTTCACCTCTTTTATCCCGTTGTCTAACCCCTCAAATTTGTCGTCTAACTTCCCAAATTTCTTGTCTAATCCCTTAAAATTATTGTCTAACCCCTCACCGGTACCCCTCGCTTCGTCCCTCATTACCCCCATTTGCTCACTCTGAGCCTCCATCCGGTTCCCCATTACCCCCATTTGGCCCTCCAATCGCTCACCCTGAGCATCCATCCGGTTCCCCATTACCCCATTTGGTTTCCCATTACCCCCAATTGCTCACTCTGCAGTTTGAGGGACGCCTGCATTTGCGCCATAAATTGCTCCATGAGGGCCTGCATTTGGGCCATCCCTCCCACTTGTGCAGCGGGTGCGGCCGCCGTAGCTATGTGCGAGGCGCCATTTTGCGCGCCCGCAACCTCGTGCGCAAGGACGCCATTTTGCGACCCTGCTACCCTCACTGCTTCGCTCTCCTCTTGTCCCTCTATTTGGTCCTGGATCGAACCTGCCTCACTCTCCTCTACCGGAACCCAGCCGTCTTGATCTGCCATAGCGCGACTTTCAAAATTCGGGTTTTTATTTTTGTAAAACACAATCAAATTTCGCCGTTATAATTTCGAGCGCGTGAAACGCGCTCCGGGACCGATCTCACTCCTCGACACCAATTGTTACGGACACGACTTAGATGTTGCTTGACCGAGCGGAATGGCCGCCGTGTTCGCACAAGTTACCCGATTACACTCGAACGTTGGCCGAATCGCGCTATGCTAAATCAATGAAGGAAAGGACACAACGGCTGGGTTAAATGACACGACACCAGGGGTACAGTTCTCAAGACCTCCGGAGGAGGATATAATATTGGTTATGCAGAACGGTTAGATTACACGGCACAGAGGTAAAGCACAGAAAGATGGGCACTTAGACACGGTCTTATCTTAGCCCTGACAGACCACAGACAAACGGGACAAGACTGACTCACACAGGGATTGATGGCAAGGAAGGGCAGGCAGTCGATAGCTCAAGGTGCACCTTGGCTCAGGGGCAGAATCGACCCGGTCCGGTCCAGAGAGGCGGGGAGGTATCGTCGCGCTGGAGGTGCGTCCGTTTCTCTCCAAGCTGAGGCGCATCTGACGTCACCTCCGTCTTCCTGCGCATGTCCAGCGGGGAGTGACACGCCCTCGGCTCGTTAGCTCCGCCCCAGATGGAATCGGTCCGCCGCTTCTTATTGGGTGCGGGGGGGTTACCGGGCTCCGCCCTTGACGAGGAGCTGACAGTGAGCCCCTGCGTGGTAACCCCGTCGGAGCACATGGTCAATGGCGGCTAACCAAGCCGGAGTGAGGACGCACACTCCCCGCGCCGCCGCCGCTGTTGTTGTTGTTGGTGTTGTTGTTCCATGAGGAAGAGATGCGGGGAGGTATTGGGAGGTCCTAAACTTACTAATGGTGCCATACAATCACATTCTGGTGCAACGAAGAGTCAGAATTAATGGAAACGAGTCCTTAACTGACATAGACTAAGAATAACTAGCAAGATGTCCTATAGTTGTCTACGTGAGATGCGGTGAACCTGGGCACGACATTTAATGGGGGAAAAAGGGGAAGGTCGGGGCTACAGAGTGTTGTTTACAGACAATGGGACTAGGGAATGGGGGATTGGGGATAGTTGGGGAGTATTGGGGAAATAGGGGAATATTTACAAGCGGATATGGATGGAGGCCAAATCCCATATCCGCAACAATATATTATTTACTAGCAAAGGTACCTGGCATTGCCGGGTAACGCAGTTGACGGGAATATTAAGAGAAGGGGGGAGAGAGGCAATGGGAGGGAAGGGGAGGGGGATACATAGGAGGGGGCGAGAGAGGAGGGGAGAGAGAAGATGGGAGGGAGGAGGGGAAAGGGAGGAGGCAGGGAAAGGAAAGGAGTGCAGGAGAGAGAGATGGGAAGGTGGAGGAGAGAGAGTAGAGAGAGAGGGGAGGGGGAGATGGGAAGGTGGAGGAGAGAGAGAGGGGAGGGGGGAGGGGGGGAGAGAGAAAGCAGGGAAGGTGGAGGAGAGAGAGGAGCGAGAGAGAGGAGGAGGAGATGGGAAGGTGGAGGAGAGAGAGAGAGGGGGAGGGGGGAGATGGGAAGGTGGAGGAGAGAGAGGGGAGGGGGAGATGGGAAGGTGGAGGAGAGAGAGAGGGGGGGGAGAGAGAAAGCAGGGAAGATGGAGGAGAGAGAGGAGCGAGAGAGGGGAGGAGGAGATGGGAAGGTGGAAGAGAGGAGAGAGAGAGAGAGGGGTGGAGGAGATGGGAAGGTGGAGGAGAGAGAGGAGAGAGAGGGGAGGGGGGAGATGGGAAGGTGGAGGAGAGAGAGGAGAGAGAGGAGAGAGAGAGGGGAAGGTGGAGGAGAGAGAGCAGAGAGAGAGAGAGAGAGGGGGGAGATGGGAAGGTGGAGAAGAGGGAGGAGAGAGAGAGAGAGAGAGAGAGAGAGAGGAGAGGAGGAGATGGGAAGGTGGAGGAGAGAGAGGAGAGAGAGAGAGTGGAGGATGAGATGGGAAGGTGGAGGAGAGAGAGGAGAGAGAGAGGGGAGGAGGAGATGGGAAGGTGGAGGAGAGAGAGGAGAGAGAGAGGGAGGGGAGGGGGATGGTGGGAGGCTAAGCCTCACCACATGTTGCTCTAATTTACATTCTGGGAGGGAGGAGTGGTGCGAGGGGGGAGGGAGAGAGAGGGAGGGGAAGTAGAGTGGGGAGGAGTTAGAGAGAGAGAGACAGAGGGGGATGGGGGAGAAGGAGGAGGGGAGTGCAAAGCCTCACCACATATCGCTATGAATGAATGATCGTTTTAAGGCCATTTTTCCCCGCTAGAGCGGGGGTTAGCCTTGCGGGCCCCATGACAATCATGGTTCCCTGTTCGAGGCAATGTTTTTATGGCCGGATGCCCTTCCTGACGCCAAACCTTAATCACCTGTTACGATGCGCAGGGATACGGTGTACCTATTCTAAACCAGGGTACACACCGGGATCATTCATCCCAGCAAGCTGGTACTTAATACTGCTCTACTGTAGTCAAATTTGTTTTACCAGGGCCTTTATCGATCTATGATAGTGAATGATGAAACAGAAATCGAATCTGAGTTAAAATGAGTCTGGGAGATCCTGAAGAACATTTGGAGCCATCACGATAACAATGACAAAATGAGATAATGATGCGGCTCCTGAATCACTCACCTGAATCCCTCACCTGGATCCCTCACCTGAATACCTCACGTTCATTTGAATACCTAAAAACGTAGTTTTTTAATCTAATAGAAGTCAGAGTCAGGCTGTACTGGACAACGGAAGTTTTCACACGGGAAACAACCAATGCTGGGGTCCCTCAAGGCACAAAAAGTGTTACGGGTGCTTCCTCAGCCATGATAAATGACTTGGTTTCCGGTTATACTGAAGTTATGTTGATTTCATGACCATTTGTCAAACTTATTGTGACACTGGACAAACTCGTCTTCTGCAGCAGCAATTTGACCCTTTCGAACATCTCTCCCTACATTTTGGTAATTTACTCATATAATCAAACATACACAGCGATTGGGTCTCTCGCCGAGAAACAATAACTTAAAGAACTTTGACATGTTATCTACTATTAGATGTCGAACCATTCACTACAAGTGCCTCCCCATCCCTTTTTTCACCTCCATTTTGAATAAGAGTTGGATGAGGTCCTTGTGTTCAATATGAGTTTGACATCGATTGTGTTTGCTATATATCTGTGATTTTTTTTCTTGGTTTGACATCAATTTTATCCCATTTATTCTGTATTTTATGTTTGAGGCGGTTTTATTTTGTATTTATTTATTCTTGTAACATTTGCAAATTGACTGCAATTCAGCCTATGGCTGCAAAAGGTCCTCAATGGAGGTGGATGTCCTCAATGCCAAACAGGAAATTAGAGCCGTCTACCTCGACATATCACGTGCCTTCGATACGGTCTGGCACCCAGCTCTGCTCACCAAAATCTCCTCCTTTGGTATCCATGGAAATCTCCACGCATGGATGGCGGATTTCCACTCTGGTCGTAGTCAACGTGTGGCCCTGAATGGGTTTCTCTCATCTCCTCTTCCTGTTCAGGCTGGAGTTCCCCAAGGCAGTGTTCTGGGCCCTGTGCTTTTTCTGCTCTTCATTAATGATCTCTCCGACTCTATGGAAAATCCTCTCTATCTTTTTGCTGATGACTCTACTCTCTGTCGCTCCATTCCTCATCCCTCAGATCGGCAGTCTGCAGCCTCCTCACTCTCTGCAGACCTGGACAAAATCACAGACTGGGCAAACAAGTGGAACATGTCCTTCAATCCTGACAAATCTCACACTCTTAGGATGTCTCTCCGAAAAGACCGACTGGACAACCCTCCCATCTACTTTCTGAATAATCCTCTCCAAGAAGTTCTGTCACTCAAGCTTTTGGGTCTCACTATCTGCCATGATCTTTCCTGGGAAAACCACATTTCCAAGCTGGCCTCCAAAGCCAGTCGCCGACTGGGCATCCTCCGTCGTGCGAAGTCCTTCCTTGGCACCCTTGAGCTCCTCACCACATACAAGGCTTTCATCCGCAGCTCAATGGAATACTACTCTCCCCTCTGGGCTGGTGCTCCTGCCTCACACCTAGCTCGTCTTCACGCTGTTGAAACCAAAGCGTTCAGAATCATTGGAATCTCCCGCGATGACGCTATCTCCGAGGGCCTTTCACTTACTCACCGCAGGCAGGTTGGTGGTCTTTCCGTTTTCTACCGACTCCTCTCCGGCCTTGCTCCCCCAGCTCTCTCTGGGCTCTGTCCCCCAAATATTCCTACAGGTCGCACAAGATCTGCCTGCAACCCTCTTATGGTTAAACTGCCAAAATCAAGACTCTCTGCTCACCTTCACTCCTTCAATCCTCTTTTCTCCCGCCTCTGGAACAAACTCCCTCACTCTCTTCAATCCCACTCCTCCCTCCAGGTCTTTAAAACGGCTGTTCACCACCATCTCTTATCTTCCCCAATCCAAAACCTTGATCTTTTCTACCCCCGCTAATTTCACCCCAAATCCACTTTTTTGAGGTGCCGACTTCTTTCCTGGAAGTCCTTGTTGTCCTTGCGTTTTATACCTATCCTGCCTCCCCCCAGGCCCTCTCCCTCCCACACATCTCCCGATGTCCCTGCTCTCAAATGTTGTGTTTGTGTGCTTCCTCCCCTTCTCTCCCCATCTTGTCGACCGCTCCCCTTTTTATATACTTTGTTTGCTTGTTTGTTTGATTTGTTTGTTTGATAAATGTTAGCTCTTTCACGAGCCTCGACTCTGTATACAAAAAAAAAGAAAGAAAAAAAAAAGTCTTTTTGAAATAAACCGATTATGATTATTATTAAGTCATTAAAGGTTGTAAGTTAGTCAAAATTCATCAGATTTTCACAAATTTGTTGTAGTCGAGTGTTCATAACATTTTTTCAACTTCTGGCAAATTTTCACTCCAGCGAGCACCAAAACCGAAAACAGAAATCAAATTGAATTGAAAACAAATCCGTGAGGACGCTTGAAGCAAAAGTGCATCGATGACTCTCTTAAGGTATGAGTGAATATACGAATATAATCACGGGTAAACGGCGGGAGTAACGAGTCAAGGTGTTCGCTTTGGGTTAGCGAAGAATCCAAACAAGCACGGGCAAACGGCAGGAGTAACTACAATTCTCTTAAAGGTTGTAAATTGGTCAAAATTTATTGGATTTCAACAAATTTGTTGTAGTCGAGTGTTCATAAAATTGTTGCAAACCCTAACAACTCGATATCCCGCAAATTTTCACTCCAGTGACCACCAAAAGCGAAAACAGAAAACAAATTTAATCTATATATATAAAACACAGTTTGTGTGTGTGTGTGTGTGTGTGTGTGTGTGTGTGTAATGTTACCGATAGACTCCTAAACGGAGAGGCTTACGTGCTTGATATTTGACATAGACATGGCCATTGAGCCTGGGACGAACATGGCCGAACTCAAAATATTTGACGATCCATATTTTTTATTCATATTTACCTCAGCGCATTTCAGCGAAGTACCCGCTAATCTCAGCCGGTTCCAGAGCAGCTCGCTGATTCGCTCAGAGCGATCACGTGATGTTCCATTACCGCCGCCAGACTGATTCGCTCAGAGCGATCACGTGATGTTCCATCCCGTCACACGTCACACGTTTTTTCACCTTTTATGCGATCGTGTTTTGTATCGATTTTGTGCGATATGAATTAAATGTCTTTGAAACAGCTGTGAAACGTCTTTCCACAACCCTTCCGTAACCGATTGGAGCAGTTTATTGCCGCACAAAACGAGATCCACGAAGCGAGTTGGTCGAGTCGTGCTGACCAAGATGGCGACACGGCGGCTTCACTTTTCACGGAGTATGAGCGTTCTATATATTTTCAATTCAGTGCGCCCGTGATTTGTGGCATAGACATGACCATTGGGCCTTCACGGTGTAATTTGTGCGAGGCTTTTGTCCGAGTGAGCTTGAGTCGAGAGGGTGAATGTACGGGTTGGGAATGTACGGGTCTCCCTTCCCCCGCCCGGCAACGCCGGTACTGGAGGACGTCACAGGATCGGTGAGTCTCCAAAATCCGCTTCGTGCTGTTGCGAATATGCAGGACTATGTCCGATTGTTGTGCTGCTCTCCGACCATGAGAACTGCAACGTCATTGTTGACTGGCCATCCCCTTCCCTCCCCCTTCCCCCTCCCCCCTCCGTCCCCCCTTCCCTTCCCCCTCCGTCCCCCCTTCCCTTCCCCCTCCACCCCCCCTTCCCTTCCCCCTCCACCCTACCCCCTCCACCCTGGAGTACCTACATAAAAAGAGTAGCGACAACTTCCGCATTGACGCCATTTTGTTTCACTCGCCAGCGCGCGGTGCGAGCGCTTGCCGCACCGCCAGTGAAGTGACTCTGCTTAGATTTACATTTTTTTTTGGCAGGTTTTCAACTTAGTTGTAATTGGTAATGTAAGTCAGCCTCGGCTGCAAAAGTTACAAAGACAAAAGCAATTTGAATAAAAATATAAATAATTATAAGGAAATAATTCTCGATGTCTGTCGACAAATTAATTTGTACTTAATTGTTGTCATACCAGCATGTTGATGAAACCTTGATTATTTTCTGTCATTTCATGACATGTCATGGACAAAAAATATTATTCAATCATGGAACAAGTGCATTAGCAACAAGACAGTTCTAGTGGGGATTTCATAATATTGAAATAAGTATTTGCAAATAATAATTTGGTGGCTGGACATTCTGAGGTAAGGACGTCTTACCGTTACGCATGTTCAAAATGTAAAACTTTTGTCAGTTGTTTTGTAAATTGAAAATTGTCTGACCGTTCAGAATTAATAAGAGTAAGACTTTAGTAGGGTGTGGGAAGGTTCGCCAAATCTGTCGGCTGTTTGTGCCCTAGACTGAGGCACAAAAGTGGACACAGTTTTTAATACATAAGCAATATTCAACTTTATTTTACAATGTGATCCAGTTGTCAGTTTGAATAGGGAATTGGCCTTTTGGTGCTAGGGGCTTTTTGTACACCGCTCCTTTCCTATGCCATCTCCAGGCATTGCAAATCGTCATTGCCGGGCACCGAAGGGGGCTCGGCAGTGACGCACGCTGAAAGGGAGTACTCAGTTTTCACTCTGGTTTCTTGTTTTCTTTCTTGTTTTCTTTCTTGTTTTCTTTCTTGTTGTACACCGCTCCTTTCCTATGCCATCTCCAGGCATTGCAAATCGTCATTGCCGGGCACCAAAGGGGGCTCGGCAGTGACGCACGCTGAAAGAGAGTACTCAGTTGTCACTCTGGTTTCTTGTTTGTTGTACACCGCTCCTTTCCTATGCCATCTCCAGGCATTGCAAATCGTCATTGCCGGGCACCAAAGGGGGCTCGGCAGTGACGCACGCTGAAAGAGAGTACTCAGTTTTCACTCTGGTTGTTTGTTGTACACCGCTCCTTTCCTATGCCACCTCCAGGCATTGCAAATCGTCATTGCCGGGCACCGAAGGGGGCTCGGCAGTGACGCACGCTGAAAGAGAGTACTCAGTTTTCACTCTGGTTTCTTGTTTTCTTTCTTGTTTGTTTGTTTGTTTTCTTGTTTTCTTGGTTGTCCGGACGATATCTCAGCCATCCTTTGAGCTAGGAAGCTGAAATTTCGGCACAATAGTGAGCAAGTCCTTTGTCAAATACGGTATTTTTTGTTTTTTGAATAATCAATTAATTGAGGAGTTATTTAATTATTAGCGTTTAATTAAGTACTTATTTAATTAATTAAATTTCATTTATCTTCTGACCATTATTAACTCAGGCACCTTTTGAGTTAGGAAGCTGATATTTGGACATGCCAATGACCAGGTGATTTGGCTGCAAAGGATATTTTTGATTTATTAATTAATCAATTAATCGATTAATTATTTAATTATTCGATTAATGACAAAAAAAATTTTTTTTTTTAAGTTACAGATTCTGATGAAATAGTGGTAGTTTATGTGTTCTCTGACCAAATTGATTAATAATTTAATTTTTTTATGATTATTATTTATTTATTTTCATTATTAATCATTTATTTATTTTCTTTCTCATTTGGCCAATATCTCAGGCACCTTTTGAGCTGGGAAGCTAATATTTGGACATGAGTGACCAAGTGATGTGGCTATCAAGGATATTTTTGATTTATTGATTAATCATTTCATCTATTAAGTATTTATTGATTAATCGATTAATTATTTATTGAGTAATCAATTAATTATTTAATTTTTTATAAATGACTTATTTAATTAAATTTCTAAAAGATACATCTTCGGATGAAGCACTACTGGTTTAGTTATGCGATTAGCCAATTGATTATGAAAATATTTTGTGATAATCTTTTATTGATTTTAATTATACAATTAATCAATCAATTAGTGTACACCTCTCCCTCCCAATGCAGCCTCAATGAGCTGCACTGCGGTATTGCCGGGCGCCGGAGGCGCCCCGGCAATGCCGCGCTGCAGCATATTTAATTATTTGGCATGGGGCGGTGTACTTTGAATGTATGTGTACTTGTTTGTTTTCTTTCTTGGTTGTCCGGACGATATCTCAGCCATCCTTTGAGCTAGGAAGCTGAAATTTCGGCACAGTAGTGAGCAAGTCCTTTGTCAAATACGGTATTTTTTGTTTTTTGAATAATCAATTAATTGAGGAGTTATTTAATTATTAGCGTTTAATTAAGTACTTATTTAATTAATTAAATTTCATTTCTCTTCTGACCATTATTAACTCAGGCACCTTTTGAGTTAGGAAGCTGATATTTGGACATGCCAATGACCAGGTGATTTGGCTGCAAAGGATATTTTTGATTTATTAATTAATCAATTAATCGATTAATTATTTAATTATTCGATTAATGACAAAAAATTTTTTTTTTTTAAAGTTACAGATTCTGATGAAATAGTGGTAGTTTATGTGTTCTCTGACCAAATTGATTAATAATTTAATTTTTTTATGATTATTATTTATTTATTTTCATTATTAATCATTTATTTATTTTCTTTCTCATTTGGCCAATATCTCAGGCACCTTTTGAGCTGGGAAGCTAATATTTGGACATGAGTGACCAAGTGATGTGGCTATCAAGGACATTTTTGATTTATTGATTAATCATTTCATCTATTAATTATTTATTGATTAATCGATTAATTATTTATTGAGTTATCAATTAATTATTTAATTTTTTATAAATGACTTATTTAATTAAATTTCTAAAAGATACATCTTTGGATGAAGCACTAGTGGTTTAGTTATGTGATTAGCCAATTGATTATGAAAATATTTTGTGATAATCTTTTATTGATTTTAATTATACAATTAATCAATCAATTAGTGTACACCTCTCCCTCCCAATGCAGCCTCAATGAGCTGCACTGCGGTATTGCCGGGCGCCAGAGGCGCCCCGGCAATGCCGCGCTGCAGCATATTTAATTATTTGGCATGGGGCGGTGTACTTTGAATGTATTTGTACTTGTTTGTTTTCTTTCTTGGTTGTCCGGACGATATCTCAGCCATCCTTTGAGCTAGGAAGCTGAAATTTCGGCACAGTCGTGAGCAAGTCCTTTGTCAAATACGGTATTTTTTGTTTTTTGAATAATCAATTAATTGAGGAGTTATTTAATTATTAGCGTTTAATTAAGTACTTATTTAATTAATTAAATTTCATTTCTCTTCTGACCATTAACTCAGGCACCTTTTGAGTTAGGAAGCTGATATTTGGACATGCCAATGACCAGGTGATTTGGCTGCAAAGGATATTTTTGATTTATTAATTAATCAATTAATCGATTAATTATTTAATTATTCGATTAATGACAAAAAAAATTTTTTTTTTTAAGTTACAGATTCTGATGAAATAGTGGTAGTTTATGTGTTCTCTGACCAAATTGATTAATAATTTAATTTTTTTATGATTATTATTTATTTATTTTCATTATTAATCATTTATTTATTTTCTTTCTCATTTGGCCAATATCTCAGGCACCTTTTGAGCTGGGAAGCTAATATTTGGACATGAGTGACCAAGTGATGTGGCTATCAAGGATATTTTTGATTTATTGATTAATCATTTCATCTATTAAGTATTTATTGATTAATCGATTAATTATTTATTGAGTAATCAATTAATTATTTAATTTTTTATAAATGACTTATTTAATTAAATTTCTAAAAGATACATCTTCGGATGAAGCACTAGTGCTTTAGGTATGCTATTAGCCAATTGATTAAGAAAATATTTTGTGATAATTGTACACCGCTCCTTTCCTATGCCACCTCCAGGCATTGCAAATCGTCATTGCCGGGCACCGAAGGGGGCTCGGCAGTGACGCACGCTGAAAGAGAGTACTCAGTTTTCACTCTGGTTTCTTGTTTGTTTTCTTGTTTGTTTTCTTTCTTGTTTTCTTGGTTGTCCGGGCGATATCTCAGCCATCCTTTGAGCTAGGAAGCTGAAATTTCGGCACAGTAGTGAGCAAGTCCTTTGTCAAATACGGTATTTTTTGTTTTTTGAATAATCAATTAATTGAGGAGTTATTTAATTATTAGCGTTTAATTAAGTACTTATTTAATTAATTAAATTTCATTTCTCTTCTGACCATTATTAACTCAGGCACCTTTTGAGTTAGGAAGCTGATATTTGGACATGCCAATGACCAGGTGATTTGGCTGCAAAGGATATTTTTGATTTATTAATTAATCAATTAATCGATTAATTATTTAATTATTCGATTAATGACAAAAAAATTTTTTTTTTTAAAGTTACAGATTCTGATGAAATAGTGGTAGTTTATGTGTTCTCTGACCAAATTGATTAATAATTTAATTTTTTTATGATTATTATTTATTTATTTTCATTATTAATCATTTATTTATTTTCTTTCTCATTTGGCCAATATCTCAGGCACCTTTTGAGCTGGGAAGCTAATATTTGGACATGAGTGACCAAGTGATGTGGCTATCAAGGATATTTTTGATTTATTGATTAATCATTTCATCTATTAATTATTTATTGATTAATCGATTAATTATTTATTGAGTAATCAATTAATTATTTAATTTTTTATAAATGACTTATTTAATTAAATTTCTAAAAGATACATCTTCGGATGAAGCACTAGTGGTTTAGTTATGCGATTAGCCAATTGATTATGAAAATATTTTGTGATAATCTTTTATTGATTTTAATTATACAATTAATCAATCAATTAGTGTACACCTCTCCCTCCCAATGCAGCCTCAATGAGCTGCACTGCGGTATTGCCGGGCGCCAGAGGCGCCCCGGCAATGCCGCGCTGCAGCATATTTAATTATTTGGCATGGGGCGGTGTACTTTGAATGTATGTGTACTTGTCTTTTATTGATTTTAATTATACAATTAATCAATCAATTAGTGTACACCTCTCCCTCCCAATGCAGCCTCAATGAGCTGCACTGCGGTATTGCCGGGCGCCGGAGGCGCCCCGGCAATGCCGCGCTGCAGCATATTTAATTATTTGGCATGGGGCGGTGTACTTTGAATGTATGTGTACTTGTTTGTTTTCTTTCTTGGTTGTCCGGACGATATCTCAGCCATCCTTTGAGCTAGGAAGCTGAAATTTCGGCACAGTCGTGAGCAAGTCCTTTGTCAAATACGGTATTTTTTGTTTTTTGAATAATCAATTAATTGAGGAGTTATTTAATTATTAGCGTTTAATTAAGTACTTATTTAATTAATTAAATTTCATTTCTCTTCTGACCATTATTAACTCAGGCACCTTTTGAGTTAGGAAGCTGATATTTGGACATGCCAATGACCAGGTGATTTGGCTGCAAAGGATATTTTTGATTTATTAATTAATCAATTAATCGATTAATTATTTAATTATTCGATTAATGACCCAAAAAATTTTTTTTTTTAAGTTACAGATTCTGATGAAATAGTGGTAGTTTATGTGTTCTCTGACCAAATTGATTACCAATTTAATTTTTTTATGATTATTATTTATTTATTTTCATTATTAATCATTTATTTATTTTCTTTCTCATTTGGCCAATATCTCAGGCACCTTTTGAGCTGGGAAGCTAATATTTGGACATAAGTGACCAAGTGATGTGGCTATCAAGGATATTTTTGATTTATTGATTAATCATTTCATCTATTAATTATTTATTGATTAATCGATTAATTATTTATTGAGTAATCAATTAATTATTTAATTTTTTATAAATGACTTATTTAATTAAATTTCTAAAAGATACATCTTCGGATGAAGCACTAGTGGTTTAGTTATGCGATTAGCCAATTGATTATGAAAATATTTTGTGATAATCTTTTATTGATTTTAATTATACAATTAATCAATCAATTAGTGTACACCTCTCCCTCCCAATGCAGCCTTAATGAGCTGCACTGCGGTATTGCCGGGCGCCGGAGGCGCCCCGGCAATGCCGCGCTGCAGCATATTTAATTATTTGGCATGGGGCGGTGTACTTTGAATGTATGTGTACTTGTTTTCTTTCTTGTTTTCTTTCTTGTTTGTCCGGGCGATATCTCAGCCATCCTTTGAGCTAGGAAGCTGAAATTTCGGCACAGTAGTGAGCAAGTCCTTTCTCAAAAACGGTATTTTTTTTTTTGATTAATCAATAAATTGAGGAGTTATTTAATTATTAGCGATTAATTAAGTACTTATTTAATTAATCAAATTTCCTTTCTCTTCTGACCATTAACTCAGGCACCTTTTGAGTTAGGAAGCTGACATTTGGACATGCCAATGACCAGGTGATTTGGCTGCAAAGGATATTTTTGATTTATTAATTAATCAATTAATCGATTAATTATTTAATTATTCGATTAATGACAAAAACTTTTTTTTTTTTTAAAGTTACAGATTCTGATGAAATAGTGGTAGTTTATGTGTTCTCTGACCAAATTGATTAATAATTTAATTTTTTAATGATTGTTATTTATTTATTTTCATTATTAATCATTTATTTATTTTCTTTCTCATTTGGCCAATATCTCAGGCACCTTTTGAGCTGGGAAGCTAATATTTGGACATGAGTGACCAAGTGATGTGGCTATCAAGGATATTTTTGATTTATTGATTAATCATTTCATCTATTAATTATTTATTGATTAATCGATTAATTATTTATTGAGTAATCAATTAATTATTTAATTTTTTATAAATGACTTATTTAATTAAATTTCTAAAAGATACATCTTCGGATGAAGCACTAGTGGTTTAGTTATGCGATTAGCCAATTGATTATGAAAATATTTTGTGATAATCTTTTATTGATTTTAATTATATAATTAATCAATCAATTAGTGTACACCTCTCCCTCCCAATGCAGCCTCAATGAGCTGCACTGCGGTATTGCCGGGCGCCGGAGGCGCCCCGGCAATGCCGCGCTGTAGGATATTTAATTATTTGGCATGGGGCGGTGTACTTTGAATGTATCTGTTCTTGTTATCTTTTTAGTCCAGTCATTACGAAAAACAGAAAAAGCCATGTTTGATGCGATATCTCAGTGAGGATCTGGGGCTATAAACTTGCCCTTCAGGACTTTAGTATTTAAGAACGTTCCAAATTTGATTCTGCTCGAATTAGGTAAGCCCATGGGCCAGTCTCATCTATTGAAATTTGTACAGTACATGCACAGACACGTGCACTCACGTCATGCGTTTCATCAGCAGTGAGTTTCTATGCCATTTCATTTGTACATGTCCATGGGAGTATTTTAGCTGAAAATTTTCAAGAATTCATTTGAGCCTTACTCAAAAAGGAATACGTGGATTGACTTGGAATTTGGTACACATCATTTGAACATTATTTTCAACAAGATCTGACAAAAGCCAGTTCATTTGAATAAACAGTTTCTGAGATCCTTCACTTCAGACACCCTAACTTTACTTTAGTAATCCAAATCTATGAGTTACGTATATGTGCTGTGCGTATATGTGTTACGTATATGTATATGTGTTTGTTTTGTTATTTATGGCCAACAGGGGCCGACTATTGTGGTCCACCTGTTGGGCATAGGTGCCACGTTACCGTGGTCCGTGAGCAAGGCCCTTGGCCCCTCCCAACAAAGGGGTCATGCCCCAAAACATTGGGGTCCATGGTGGTGCTCGGCCACAAACAAGTGGTCCATAAGGTGGTGCCCCAAGTTCGTTTGCTCGAGAAAAGTAAAATTCTTAGTCGAGGCAATGGTAGATCACATATTGTCATGGCAAAATCATTTTATGACTGAGGGTAATATGATTACAAATAGGGTTTTTGGAAATAATGTACTATTATATCGAGTATGTCTTATTGAGTTTTATAAGCAAAATGAAGAAAAAAAAAGATATTGTCTTCTTGGTAAATAATTAAATAATACAAATACACACATATACACATACACACACACATATATACACATACACACACACACAGACAAATATATATATACACACACACACATATATGCACGCACACACACACACACACATATATATGCACACACACACACACACACACACACACACACACACACACACACACACACACACACACACACCCACACACATATACACACACACACACACACACACACGTACACATATACACACATATACACCCACACACATATACACACACACACACACACACACACACACA
>NC_136265.1:8638515-8801015 GCF_964187855.1 Myxine glutinosa
CACGCCCATGGGCCCATGGGCACGCCCATGCATGCATGGGCGAAGACATTTTTTATTTTTATTTTGGCAAGGAACGGGCACCCACGTACGGGCACGTCCTAGTATTTAAAATGAACTTTGGTGTGTAAGCGTTTCGAACACCTTATGGCACCACCCTAATCACAGGCTGGACCCTTCCTCTAACATGTACCACCAGTTAATGAGTTAAGAGTTCGGATTCTCCATCATCACTTGCATCACTATCAGTGTCAAGGCCGTAACTGCTGTTCCACACGTATCTGGTGTTGGCTGTGCTTGTTTTCTGCAGAGGGAATCCTGTGTAAATAGTGTTGGAGGGACATGTGGTGACCACAGCTCAACCTGGTGAGGTGACTTTCATTACCCGACACAGAGACAGAGTTGCTTCTGGGGGTGGGAGGGATGGGGGGGGGGAGGGGCGGGCCGGGAGAGTAGTGTTTGGGGGGGGGGGTAGTGCTGCATTGAGGTAGTGGGGCGTGGAAGTGTATTGGGGGGGGGGGGGTACTGTTGGATTGAGGTAGTGGGGCATTGTGGAAGTGTTTAGGGGGTACTGTTGGATTGAGATAGTGGGGCATTGTGGAAGTGTTTAGGGGGTACTGTTGGATTGAGATAGTGGGGCATTGTGGAAGTGTTTAGGGGGTACTGTTGGATTGAGGTAGTGGGGCATTGTGGAAGTGTTTAGGGGGTACTGTTGGATTGAGATAGTGGGGCATTGTGGAAGTGTTTAGGGGGTACTGTTGGATTGAGGTAGTGGGGCATTGTGGAAGTGTTTAGGGGGTACTGTTGGATTGAGATAGTGGGGCATTGTGGAAGTGTTTAGGGGGTACTGTTGGATTGAGATAGTGGGGCATTGTGGAAGTGTTTAGGGGGTACTGTTGGATTGAGGTAGTGGGGCATTGTGGAAGTGTTTAGGGGTTACTGTTGGATTGAGATAGTGGGGCATTGTGGAAGTGTTTAGGGGGTACTGTTGGATTGAGATAGTGGGGCATTGTGGAAGTGTTTAGGGGGGTAGTGTTGGATTGAGATAGTGGGGCATTGTGGAAGTGTTTAGGGGGAACTGTTGGATTGAGATAGTGGGGCATTGTGGAAGTGTTTAGGGGGGTAGTGTTGGATTGAGATAGTGGGGCGTTGAGGTGTTTTGGGGGGTAGTGTTGGATTGAGGTAGTGGGGCATCGTGGAAGTGTTTCGGGGGGTAGTGTTGGATTGAGATAGTGAGGCGTGGAAGTGTTTGGGGGGTAGTGTTGGATTGAGATAGTGGGGCGTGGAAGTGTTTCGGGGGTAGTGTTGGATTGAGATAGTGAGGCGTGGAAGTGTTTCGGGGGGTAGTGTTGGATTGAGATAGTGGGGCGTGGAAGTGTTTCGGGGGTAGTGTTGGATTGAGGTAGTGGGGCGTGGAAGTGTTTCGGGGGGTAGTGTTGGATTGAGATAGTGGGGCGTGGAAGTGTTTCGGGGGTAGGGTTGGATTGAGGTAGTGGGGCGTGGAAGTGTTTCGGGGGGTAGTGTTGGATTGAGATAGTGGGGCGTGGAAGTGTTTCGGGGGTAGTGTTGGATTGAGGTAGTGGGGCGTGGAAGTGTTTCGGGGGGTAGTGTTGGATTGAGATAGTGGGGCATGGAAGTGTTTCGGGGGTAGTGTTGGATTGAGGTAGTGGGGCGTGGAAGTGTTTCGGGGGTAGTGTTGGATTGAGGTAGTGGGGTGTGGAAGTGTTTCGGGGGGTAGTGTTGGATTGAGATAGTGGGGCGTGGAAGTGTTTGGGGGGTAGTGTTGGATTGAGGTAGTGGGGCATGGAAGTGTTTCGGGGGGTAGTGTTGGATTGAGATAGTGGGGCGTTGAGGTGTTTTGGGGGGTAGTGTTGGATTGAGGTAGTGGGGCGTGGAAGTGTTTCGGGGGTAGTGTTGGATTGAGATAGTGGGGCATGGAAGTGTTTTTTCGGGGGGTAGTGTTGGATTGAGGTAGTGGGGCATCGTGGAAGTGTTTCAGGGGTAGTGTTGGATTGAGATAGTGGGGCATTGAGGAGGTGTTTAGGGGGGTAGTGTTGGATTGAGATAGTGGGGCATTGTGGAGGTGTTTCGGGGAGTAGTGTTGGATTGAGATAGTGGGGGCATTGTGGAAGTGTTTCGGGGGATAGTGTTGGATTGAGATAGTGGGGGCATTGTGGAGGTGTTTCGGGGAGTAGTGTTGGATTGAGATAGTGGGGCGCTGTGGAAGTGTTTCGGGGGGTAGTGTTGGATTGAGACAGTGGGGCATTGTGGAGGTGTTTCGGGGGGTAGTGTTGGATTGAGATAGTGGGGCGTTGTGGAGGTGTTTTGGGGAGTAGTGTTGGATTGAGATAGTGGGGGCATTGTGGAAGTGTTTCGGGGGGTAGTGTTGGATTGAGATAGTGGGGCGTTGTGGAGGTGTTTTGGGGGGTAGTTTTGGATTGAGATAGTGGGGCATGGAAGTGTTTTTTCGGGGGGTAGTGTTGGATTGAGGTAGTGGGGCATCGTGGAAGTGTTTCGGGGGTAGTGTTGGATTGAGATAGTGGGGCATTGAGGAGGTGTTTAGGGGGGTAGTGTTGGATTGAGATAGTGGGGCATTGTGGAGGTGTTTCGGGGAGTAGTGTTGGATTGAGATAGTGGGGGCATTGTGGAAGTGTTTCGGGGGGTAGTGTTGGATTGAGATAGTGGGGGCATTGTGGAGGTGTTTCGGGGAGTAGTGTTGGATTGAGATAGTGGGGCGCTGTGGAAGTGTTTCGGGGGGTAGTGTTGGATTGAGACAGTGGGGCATTGTGGAGGTGTTTCGGGGGGTAGTGTTGGATTGAGATAGTGGGGCGTTGTGGAGGTGTTTTGGGGAGTAGTGTTGGATTGAGATAGTGGGGGCATTGTGGAAGTGTTTCGGGGGGTAGTGTTGGATTGAGATAGTGGGGCGTTGTGGAGGTGTTTTGGGGGGTAGTTTTGGATTGAGATAGTGGGGCATTGAGGAGGTGTTTAGGGGGTTAGTGTTGGATTGAGATAGTGGGGCATTGTGGAGGTGTTTCGGGGGGTAGTGTTGGATTGAGATAGTGGGGCGTTGTGGAGGTGTTTTGGGGGGTAGTGTTGGATTGAGGTAGTGGGGCATTGTGGAGGTGTTTCGGGGGGTAGTGTTGGATTGAGATAGTGGGGCGTTGTGGAGGTGTTTTGGGGGGTAGTGTTGGATTGAGATAGTAGGGCATTGTGGAGGTGTTTCGGGGGGTAGTGTTGGATTGAGATAGTGGGGCGTTGAGGTGTTTTGGGGGGTAGTGTTGGATGGAGATTGTGGTTAAGCAACCCAAGATGTCAAAACTTAACATGTGCAAAATGCTTTTAAATTAACTAATTGAATGATTGATCAAGTGGAAAAAGGAAACAGACAAGTTATACCTCGAAAATTAGCCTTATTCACTGTACCTGTGACCTGACATAAGGTCTCTGCATCACCACTGTTTGTTAGAACCTCAGACAGGGCTTCGAGACCTCCAACTGCTTTGACTTCCATCTTGTTGTCATCGTCCTCGAACACAGCATTCCTCAGTGCCCCTCCGATGGCACGGTGTATCCTGGGCTGTCTGTAGACACCGAGGGCCTCGACGAGCTTTGCTATGCCATCCAAGCTTCGAAGCTGCGGGTGATAAAGTGGAAACAAAATTGGGTGTGTGACAAGGAAGAATCGATTAGATATTGGTGAGGACAGGTTGGGTGTGTGACAAGGAAGAATCGATTAGATATTGGTGAGGACAGGTTGGGTGTGTGACAAGGAAGAATCGATTAGATATTGGTGAGGACAGGTTGGGTGTGTGACAAGGAAGAATCGATTAGATATTGGTGAGGACAGGTTGGGTGTGTGACAAGGAAGAATCGATTAGATATTGGTGAAGGACAGGTTGGGTGTGTGACAAGGAAGAATCGATTAGATATTGGTGAGGACAGGTTGGGTGTGTGACAAGGAAGAATCGATTAGATATTGGTGAGGACAGGTTGGGTGTGTGACAAGGAAGAATCGATTAGATATTGGTGAGGACAGGTTGGGTGTGTGACAAGGAAGAATCGATTAGATATTGGTGAGGACAGGTTGGGTGTGTGACAAGGAAGAATCGATTAGATATTGGTGAGGACAGGTTGGGTGTGTGACAAGGAAGAATCGATTAGATATTGGTGAGGACAGGTTGGGTGTGTGACAAGGAAGAATCGATTAGATATTGGTGAGGACAGGTTGGGTGTGTGACAAGGAAGAATCGATTAGATATTGGTGAAGGACAGGTTGGGTGTGTGACAAGGAAGAATCGATTAGATATTGGTGAGGACAGGTTGGGTGTGTGACAAGGAAGAATCGATTAGATATTGGTGAAGGACAGGTTGGGTGTGTGACAAGGAAGAATCGATTAGATATTGGTGAGGACAGGTTGGGTGTGTGACAAGGAAGAATCGATTAGATATTGGTGAGGACAGGTTGGGTGTGTGACAAGGAAGAATCGATTAGATATTGGTGAGGACAGGTTGGGTGTGTGACAAGGAAGAATCGATTAGATATTGGTGAGGACAGGTTGGGTGTGTGACAAGGAAGAATCGATTAGATATTGGTGAAGGACAGGTTGGGTGTGTGACAAGGAAGAATCGATTAGATATTGGTGAGGACAGGTTGGGTGTGTGACAAGGAAGAATCGATTAGATATTGGTGAAGGACAGGTTGGGTGTGTGACAAGGAAGAATCGATTAGATATTGGTGAAGGACAGGTTGGGTGTGTGACAAGGAAGAATCGATTAGATATTGGTGAAGGACAGGTTGGGTGTGTGACAAGGAAGAATCGATTAGATATTGGTGAAGGACAGGTTGGGTGTGTGACAAGGAAGAATCGATTAGATATTGGTGAAGGACAGGTTGGGTGTGTGACAAGGAAGAATCGATTAGATTTTGGTGAAGGACAGGTTGGGTGTGTGACAAGGAAGAATTGATTAGATATTGGTGAAGGACAGGTTGGGTGTGTGACAAGGAAGAATTGATTTGATTTTGGTGAAGATCCGGATACGAGAATTTTTTTTATTTGAAAGTGATTCTTCGCCATTGAGAGATGGGGCCAAAAAAAAAAAACTAGGTGGACGAGTTGGTTAGGTGTCAAAAACAAGCCGATTCGATTTTGATTCAGGTCCAGAACCAGATCTGGCCTATCAGTGGGATACAAAATGTGAGGCGTCTAGCCTGGCGGAGGCGTGCTCTCTTCCGAGTCCCTTTCTAGTTTTAACTGATGTCATATTAAAACCTGTATGAAACATTCCAATCCAGATTCCGCTCCAACCACAGTACTGAAACTGCTCTCCTCAAAATCACCAACGACCTTCTCCTCTCCTCTGACGCCGGCAACCTCAACATTCTCATCCTCCTCGACCTCAGCGCCGCCTTTGACACCATCAATCACACCATCCTCCTCACCCGACTTGAAACCACCTTTAACATTACCGGCACTGCCCTCTCTTGGATTAAATCATACCTCTCTGACAGATGCCAGTTCATCTCCATCAATAACTGCAAATCCCCCACTGCTCCCCTCCCCCAAGGTGTCCCCCAAGGTTCAGTTATTGGCCCCCTCCTCTTCATCCTGTACCTGTCCCCCCTTGGTCACTTAATCCGCCGTCATGGTCTCCAATTCCACTGCTTCGCCGATGACATCCAGCTTTTCATCTCCACCAAGTCCATCTCCACCGACACCCACTCTATCCTGACAAACTGCATCTCTGAAATAAAATCCTGGCTTCAAATCAACTTCCTCAAACTTAACTATGATAAATCTGAAATAATCATCATTGGCCCAAAAACGCTCACCAAGTCCACCCATAACTTTGCCCTCAACATCGACGGTTTCCCAGTATCCACCTCCCCTCACATCCGGAATCTTGGCGTCATCTTTGACCAAACCCTCTACTTCGACAAATACACTAAACAGATCACAAAGACAGCCTTCTTTCACCTGAAAAACATCGCCCGTCTCTGTCCATCCCTCTCCTCCACGGCTGCAGAAACCCTCATCCACGCCTTCATCGCCTCCCGTCTGGACTACTGCAACAGCCTCCTCTATGGTTCACCCTCAATAATCACCAATAAACTCCAATACATTCAGAACTCCGCTGCCCGTCTACTCACCCATTCCCGGACCCGTGACCACATCACCCCCGTCCTTTACAAGCTTCACTGGCTCCCCATCCCCCAGAGAATCCAGTACAAAATGCTCCTCTTGACCTACAAAGCCCTCCATGACCTGACCCCATCCTACCTGGCTGACCTCCTCTCCAGACACACTCCCACCCGCAACCTCCGCTCTGCTGGTACCAACCTCCTGACCCCCCCCCCCCCACCCCCATCCGGACCAAATTCAGATCCTGGGGGGACAGGGCCTTCTCCATCGCTGCTCCCACCCTCTGGAACTCACTACCTCACACCATCAGAGACTCCTCCTCACTCACCACATTCAAAACATCACTCAAGACCCACCTGTTCAACACTGCATTCAACATTTAACCCACAGCATTTAACCCCTGACTATCTCTTCTCCTTCTCCTTCCTTTTGCTTTGATTATTTACCTATTGATTTTAGTCTTTTTGCACCTGTTTTTTGTACTCTGTCAAAGCGTCTTTGGGCTTCTTGAAAAGCGCTATATAAAATAAATGTATTATTATTATTATATTAATCAGTCGGATAAAAATTAAATTTGAACTCGATCTTTCCAAATTCCCCTGGTTTGGTGGACAGAAGATGGAGACCATGGCATTCCCCTCGATCTAATGCCGCCAAATGAATGGTAACGTTTGCTCGTCGACCTGAAATATTACCACTGTGCCTTTTGGAAAACTAGGCCAGAGCGTCTTTGATTTGAGTAAATCCCTGTCCAAATCTACAGGATTCCACATCCACACCTTTGTGGTGAATGCACACCAAATTAGTCATCGAATATCCTGGTCAAGTGTGCATTTGATCGGATAAGTGGGACTCGACCAATGACTCCGCATTTGGCTACCTTCAGGGAGTCATGGAAGGGAAAGGAGAACAATCACATCGCTGGGAACTGCCTCCAAGTGTGGCACGTGGAGGGTACCTCATATTTGTTTCCTTGGTTCCTGAAGCAGGCTTGCTGGATGTACAAGGCCCCCTGCTCAACGTCCTGTGTTCCTGGTGGCTTTGAGGCAACAATCCATACAGCCTTCTCCAAAGTCATTCCATCTTCGAAAAACCTGGGGCAAAGAGGGTTTCTCGATCTCAACCGCACTCAACGGGAACATTTTGAACGATCTTCCATCAAACCGGTTAATTCACAAATCCTTCATTGACACCCATAATGTTCATAACTATAGTGTTCTTCAACCTTAACAAGCACGTGCTTAGGTGTGGCAAGCACCTGTTCTCGCTCTTCCAGGAGCCTCGACTATGTATCCAAATCTGCCCATAAAAAACCATAACTACCATACGTCATCTTCATCCCCGCCTACATCATCATATAATCTTCATTCTCAGAACCTTTTCTCTTTCAAGGAGCTAGTTCATCCATCCCCAAGACAATTCTTACCTTTCTTTACCTGGGGTCATACCATAACCATATATTCCCTTCCTGGTGGTGCTGCCATCGCTGAATGTGTAACCATCTGAACGTGTGACTTTTATCTTTGTTGACGTCACAGAGCCATCTACTATGCTCTGCCGAACTTCCACTTCCTGCTGCTGTTTTTCTATTTGCTTGCAATCGTCATCCACGGATGGGACTTGAGGCAGTTGCACAACCTGGAAGTAAAAACGACGCATGTAATCGTGACCAGAAGACTTCTCCATTTCTACTTGAGGCCTTGTTCTGACCAACAACAATAAGGCAAAGTTATTGTGAGTGAACCCAGAAACATGTTCTCTTCATAGACAAATGCGCAAGTTGGTGGATTAGCTGATGCACCATCGTACTCAGGACCGGTGATGTATTGTTACCATGGATAGTCTTACCCCCATGTTTTCATCAACGTTGACCCCCGCGCCCACAGAGACTCCATTTTGTTGGCCAATGCATTTTGTCTTCAACTTCAAGCCCCATCCATTTTTCATTGACCCGTAGTCTTGCTGTTCGTTGCGCTTGATCTTCAACATCAAATATGTAATTAGGAAACACAGATAGACACAGGGAAAGATGAATGTCTGGTCATTCTATAATTACTCCCGCCAGGAAGTAATGCATTCACTCGTGTCCGTGTGTGTGTGTGTGTGTGTGTGTGTGTTTGTGAACAAGATATCTGGAAAAGTTCTGAACGGATTTGGATGAAAGTTGGTGGGATGATTGCACTTGGGGTAAGGAAGAATTGATTAGTTTTTGGTGAAGCTCAGGATATTAATCCGGATCCAGGAATTTTTTGAAGGATTTTTTTACCATTGGAAGATAGGGCTCATTTTTTTTAACATTATCTTCTATATATTCTATATTTAACATTGTGATATGAAAATAGTTTTCATATTTGTGGTAAATATAGTTTAAACTCGTGGTTATGCGTTAGAGCGGTGTATTTTTTTTAGCAGCGTCGTCTTCAATGTTAATTATTATTCTTTTCTAATAAAGACATATTCTGTCATTTTAAAACCACCAAAGTGTGTATTCGGTTTCCCGGTTTCATAAAATGTATCGTTTGATACGAATAATGCTTTAAAACTGTTTTTTTTTTGTTGTTTTTTTACCTCAGAAGAGATATCAACATTTAGCTCAGCGAATGTCATTCGTGGTGTCAGTATTTGATGAACTTATAAAGACTTAGTTCCAGATTTGTCAATGGCTGAGGTATATTAACAAACGAATAAAACAGATTTGGCAAAATTCCAACTTTTAAAAAAAAGATCCCATATTCACCCAGGTTGTGAGAGGCTGAAGAAGAAGAAACCTCGCATGGGCTTCCCAGACCAAATAAATAATTCTGGTTCTGGCTCTGCGATTTTCAGGTTTATTACTCCCACCAGGGAGTAATGCATTGATCGTGTCCGTCCGTCCGTGTGTGTGTGTGTGTGTGTGTGTGTGTGTCCATCCGTGTGTGTGTGTGTGTGTGTGTGTGTGTGTGTGTGTGTGTGTGTGTGTTCGTATGTTCGTGTGTTTGTGAACAAGATATCTGGAAAAGTTCTGAACGTATTTGGATGAAAGTTGGTGGGATGATTGCCCTTGGGGTAAGGAAGAATTGATTAGTTTTTGGTGAAGCTCAGGATATTAATCCGGATCCAGGAATTTTTTGAAGGATTTTTTTACCATTGGAAGATAGGGCTCATTTTTTTTTTACATTATCTTCTATATATTCTATATTTAACATTGTGATATGAAAATAGTTTTCATATTTGTGGTAAATATAGTTTAAACTCGTGGTTATGCGTTAGAGCGGTGTATTTTTTTTAGCAGCGTCGTCTTCAATGTTAATTTTATTTTTTTTCTAATAAAGACATATTCTGTCATTTTAAAACCACCAAAGTGTGTATTCGGTTTCCCCGTTTCATAAAATGTATCGTTTGATACGAATAATGCTTTAAACCTTTTTTTTTTTTTTTTTTCTTTTTTTTTTAACCTCAGAAGAGATATCAACATTTAGCTCAGCGAATGTCATTCGTGGTGTCAGTATTTGATGAACTTATAAAGACTTAGTTCCAGATTTGTCAATGGCTGAGGTATATTTATAACAAACGAATAAAACAGATTTGGCAAAATTCCAACTTTTTTTTAAAAGATCGCATATTCACCCAGGGTTGAGAGGCTGAAGAAGAAGAAACCTCGCATCGGCTTCCCAGACCAAATAAATAATTCTGGTTCTGGCTCTGCGATTTTCAGGTTTATTACTCCCGCCAGGGAGTAACGCATTCGATCGTGTCCGTCCGTCCGTGTGTGTTTGTATGTTCGTGTGTTTGTGAACAAGATATCTGGAAAAATTCTGAACGGATTTGGATGAAAGTTGGTGGGATGATTATCCTTGGGATAAGGAAGAATTGATTAGTTTTTGGTGAAGTTCAGGATATTATTCCCGATCCAGGAATTATTTTTGGAAAGATTTTTTCTGTTTTACTGCATTAAAGCTTTTATTCTTATTCTTAAATGATGTTTTTCTCCTCCAATTCCGAGATATATCAAAATAAATTATCTGACAGTTTGGGCTTACTTTCTTTTTCATTTATTGTTTTGGGGAGAGGGGATGTTAAACAAAACGTATTATTCCAACTAAACCCACGGCGGGAGTATGCGCTCCACTGAGTGGCGTTCTAGTTCCTTCTACATCTTAAAGCAGAATTTGGGATTGAGTTGTGTCCATTTGTTGACGGACGGTCGCTTACCTGTTGGACACTCACCATGGAGTGACGATTTCCAACGGTGTCCGTTGCAACGTTTATTCGTGAAGTTACCATTCGTGAATCGCTGGCTTCCGCCTGGTCTTCATTGACCGCCTTGATGACTCGCTCGAACAAGAGTCTGCCACAGTTGATGACACAAACAGGCTCATGAAAGAAAAGTCACGTGACAAAGAGACTATCACAAAGTTTGCCTTAAGTTGCCCACTCCCTTGTTGAAGATCAGTAAGGTTCATCACCCTGAGCGTGTGACAATGAAATCGGATAGTCATGACCGCGGGAAGTTTTCTTTTTGCTCATTAGACATCTATCTATAATTCCAGCAATCTCTGTGTGTCTGTCTGTGTGTCTGTGTGTTTGTCTGTGACCGCTGTTTCTCGACAACCACGGGTCCGATATACTTGAAACTTGCCAGGTATATTGCTGGGGACCCGAGGATGTGCCTTTTCAAGGTTTGTAATTAATCGGACAAGTACCTACCGAGCTATGTCCAAAAAACGCTTCAACCAATCAGAGAGCAGCGAGCTATCACGTGTGCCGAACCGTTAATGCAATGCAAGCGTTAATGCGTTAATGCAAGGCTTTTCTTTTTTTCCCTCTTCTCTTTCTACTTTTCCTTGCGATTAAATTGCAAACAGCCAAAATACGTTGGCGCTAATTGAATAATTGGCCATTAACACTAAAATAATCGTAACTGCGATATGCCAACTTCCGGACAGTGCAGCCTTCCATGTTGTTGTTGTTTGCAGCAGCTGTTTGCAGCAAGGCAAGGCTTTTCTTTTTTTCCCTCTTCTCTTTCTACTTTTCCTTGCGATTAAATTGCAAAAAGCCAAAATACGTTGGCGATAATTGAATAAATGGGCATTAATAGATAGATAGATAGATATGCGATATGCGAACTTCCGGACAGTGTGCGCGTTACGAGCTGACCGCCATTACGGTACGTAATTCGATTTCTTATGCGCATTATTTCTCCCAATTCAGTCAGAGCGAAGGGCGGAAGCGAAGAGCGTTGTTATTTTTTGTTTACGGGCGTACGGGCGGGGTAGAGCGTACGGGTAGCGTTTTTTTTTTTTTTTGGCAAGGAACGGGCACCCACGTACGGGCAATGCCCTAGTCTATCTATAATTCCACTAATCTCTGTGTGTATGCGACCGCTGTTTCTCGACAACTACCGGTCCGATATACTTGAAACTTGCCAGGTATATTGCTGGGGACCCGAGGATGTGCCTTTTCAAGGTTTCATATTAATCGGACAAGTAGTTACCGAGCTATGTCCAAAAAACGATTCGACCAATCAGAGAGCAGCGAGCTACCGAGCTATGGCGATTTAGCCGTTCGCCGTTCGCTTTGGCTTTGCGAATGGACCAAACCATTTCATGTAAATAGAGGGGGGGGGTTCTACCGTACTCGCAAGCCGTTCGCTTTGGCTTTGCGAATGGACCAAACCATTTCATGTAAATAGAGGGGGGGGGATATAATTTTAGATATATATATAGTACGGGCATGCCCTAGTTCTTTCTAATTTTAACATTCACTTTGCTCGTCTTTCTGCAAACTCTTTTCCCCTTTCCCTTCTTACCCTGCACACGCGTAGCAAATAGCATGGTTAAGTAATTGCGTCACTGTGTCTACACACGTTATTTTATGATCAAGGAATTACTTGTGTGATGAAATTTCAATTGAATGTTATATTTTGAACACCAGATGTTTTAACAGCACAAGAGTTTAGTGAGGGCCTCATCTAGAATATTGTGTGCAGTTCTGGTCACCACGACTCAGGAAGGACCATATAGCGGCCATAGAGAGGGTTCAGAACAAGAGGGCAACTGGATTGATTCTGGGCCTAGCAAGCAAGCTGATTGACTTAGCTATCAGGAGCGGTTGAAGGTGACAAGGAGGCGGTTACGAGGGGATATGGTGGAGAAGGGTAACGACAACATAAGTGCAGAAGAGTTCTTCAGAATAATAGACAACTAGCTGAAACCCGTGGAACATCCACGGAAGGGAGGATGTGGTGTATGGATAGAGTGTACCATTATGGATGGCATAGGGGATTTGCTTGTCCGAGTAAGAGTTAGGAAGAAAGATGAGAATGAAGAGTGCGTATATGAACAACGTATTTATTGCAATCTACTTAAATGACAACGCTACGATATACTTTTGAAAAATGAATGGATTCGTAATAGGAATCGGCATAGCACCACTCTGGGATTGTCCACTCAGTGGACGGCTTGCTGTCGCCTTCGCCTGTCCAATCAGCGGACGGCTTGCTTCGCCTTCACCCAGCAGACGCCAATATGATGGCGTCGTAAGATGGCGTCGTATCGGCAGTTAATCGGATGCTTTTGGGCCCCAACGTCGGCTAATTCAGATTTTTCGAGTATGTCTGTACGTGATAAACAAAGAGCGCGGTTCGTAGATCGTAAATCCATTAGTGCCGTGGGCATCGGGTCACTGGGTGCGGCATAAAAGGGATAACAAAGTCGAGTCCTTACGGTATTATAATAGACAATGATCGGGCCAGGGGACACAGCCGGAGAATGAAGAAGATCAATGTTAAGATGGTGGCAAGCAAGGTAAGAGGTCTTTCACTCACTAGTTCATGCATGGAATGGTCTCCCTGGAAAGGTCGTGGCAACAGAACTGTAGATAAGTTTAAATTGGAATTTGATAGGTACCTGGAAGTATTGGACATAGAGGTGTATACGGATATTGACAGGACTTTTAGATAGCTTGAGTATGGTTCGATGGTTGTGCGCATCTCTGCGGAGTGTTGATTATGCGAATCTCGTCAAGGGGTAGTGTGTGGTTTATGTGCGTTTCTCACCTGAGAACCACCTTTGCCTCCTCCGGAAAGGAAAATAACAAAGTCCAGAAAAACTACAGAAAAAGAGGAAAAACTTTTTTTTGCACTTTCCTTTTTCTTATCTAAATTGGTCTGGTGTTGATATGGCCTCCTCCTGCGTCTGAATTCCTTGTGTATACATTGGCTCTGAATTGGTAAAATTGTACGGGATCTTGTCCCGATTGCGCATGCACAGAGACGGGTGAGGTGATATTTTTTCCTGTCTCCCTGTCTGGCAGGAAAACAAAATTCAAAATAATTCCAAACAGGAAACTTACTGTTTATAAGGACGTCATAAAGGACACAAACAACTGGCATGAAGAAGTAATGTAACATGTCAGATAAGGTGGTGTAAAAGACGCTGCATCAACCGCGGTGAACTTCCAAAAAAAGGTTTTGTTTTTCTACAGTTTTAAAATGTTTATTTTATTTATTTATTTATTTATTTATAATCTTTACTTTGTTTTATTTAATTATATACTTGAACACTGTAGAACACAAACCACGTTGTTGGCACTTTCCAAAACCTTCAGCTACGCAGGACAAGGACAAAATATTACATCCTTTTACACCATGTCGACCAATCAAATTTTACGCTCATGCTCTGTCTCAGCATTGGGGAATATCGAGATTCAGACAAAATGGCAGCTCATTGAGAATATAGATCACGCTCGGAAAGGCAAAGCAAGAGTTTCAAAACCCTCCTCATGTCCTTTTTCTCAAGACTTCGTGGAGCAAGGTGTTCTATGAACTCTCTGGTACATTTTAAAAATCCTTTTTCCTCCTTTCCTTTTATCTGTTTTTATTAGTCTCTCTTTTTGTAAGTCAGTGTTTGCAAGGACACCAATAAACGCCACTTGGAAGGTGAAACTCGTACAAAGAAGAGGAAAGAGCAAGATACAACTGCTTGGTGGCCAGAAAGTCCCTTTACCCCTCTAAACCTTTAATATACCGTAACGTACTGGTTTTATTGCGCAGCATTTACAATAATTAAATAATCGGTCATTGTATCTGCATGGTGGGAGAGCACCCGGTACATGACGTTAAAGACTCAGTGGCTTTGTGGTTAAACATCCCACTCTGAATTTTGGAGGTTGGTGGTTCGAATCCTGGCTGAGTGATACCAACGACTTTTAAAATGGTAGGTGCTGCTTCCTTGCTTGGCGCTCAGCATTTAGAGGATAGAGTAGGGACAAACCCCATGGGTTGGCATCCAAGGGGAGGAGGAAATTTCCCCTCAAATGCCCTACTGATCGTAGAGAGAAAAGTGCCGTCACAATATGGTGTCACCAGTACCCACGGTGCCCCCAAAATATACGTCACTTCCACCAAGCTCAACGGCTGTGTTTGCCTGATCTGTGTGGACAATCTACTATAGAACAGAGATGTCTGTCTGTGTGTCGCCAATTTTCTCAAAGTTGACTGAACTGATCTTCGTCAAACTTTCAGACGTTCATCAATGAGTGTCTGGGAGTGTTTTAGGCCAAAAACAAACAAAAAAAAATTATGAAAAAAAAAAAAGATCGTTTTTTTGGAGTTTTTTTTTTTTTTTTTTTGTATACAAGATCGAGGCTCGTGTAAGAGCTAACATTAATGACAAAAACAAACAAACGAATGCATAGGACATTATAAAGGGAGCGGGAGACAAGATGGGGAGAGAGGGGGAAGCACACAATTACAACATTTGAGAGCAGGGACATCAGGAGATCTGTGGGAGGGAGAGGGCTTGGGGGGAGGAGGCGTGGGAAGGGGGGTGAGGAGGCGGGAAAGGTATAAAACACATGGACACAGCTAGGACTTCCAGGAAAGAAGTCGGTATATATATAATCTATGTAAAAATTTAAATAAAAAAAATCGCTCGATAATGCCAAAACATTTAAAAATTAATGACAGTTATACACAAGTACACATTCGCATAAATAAATGCAAAACAATCACCAGACATTTGAACACAAGTAATAAAACATTACCAGAAGCGGTCAAAGTTGGTGGTAAGGCCTCTTCTTCTCCCAGAACGTCATCATACTTGACTCAGAAACGTGATGAACGGCACATTCAGCAGCATACAGTCACGTGAAAAAGTAAGTACACCCCATGTAAAGTTTTGACTTTTTCAACATATTTCAACATACAGCTATTTGATCCTCATTTCAACAATATTGATAGATAAAGGTGATATCATATAACAAATATCATTCAACATTTACATTTTGTAGTCCATTGTATAATTTAAATAAACATAAATACAAATTTCGCATGTGGAAAAAGTAAGTACACCCTTGTCTCTAATCGGTGGTATTGCCCCCTTTGGCAGAAACAACTTCAAGTAGGCGTTTCTTATAACTGTCTACCAGTCTCTGACATCGACTGGGAGAAATTTTTGCCCACTCCTCCATGCAGAATTCTTTCAGCTGTGCGATGTTTGAGGGGTTTCTTGCATGCACAGCTCGTTTCAAATCCCCCCACAACATCTTCGATGGGATTTCGATCGGGGCTTTGACTTGGCCATTCCAGAACCCTCCATTTCTTTCTTTTCAGCCATTCCTTGGTGGATTTACTGGTATGTTTCGGGTCATTCTCATGTTGCAAGGTCCACCTTCGGTTGAGCTTCAACTTCTACGACAGATGGCCTCACATTATCCTCAAGCACCCTCTGGTACAATGAAGAATTCATAGTGGATTATATGATGGTGAGCTGCCCAGGCCCTGATGCAGCAAAGCTGCCCCAAACCATAATATTTCCACCACCATGCTTTACAGTTGGTATCAGGTTATTGTGGTCAAATGCTGTCTTTGGTTTTCGCCAAACAAGTGTTCTGGTACTGTGGCCAAATAGCTCTACCTTTGACTCATCTGTCCAGAGCACATTGTTCCAGAAGTGCTGGTTTTTGCCGAGGTGTTCATTTGCAATCTTTAGTCTTGCCCTGATGTTCTTTCTGGACAGCAAAGGTTTCCTCCTGGCACACCTCCCATGTAGATCAAATTTGTGCAGCCTCTTTCTCATGGTAGACTTGTGCACTTTGACATCAACAGTGGCAAGAGCTACCTGTATGTCCCGTGATGACATTCTGGGGTTCTTAGAGACTTCTTTCAGCATCTTGCGGTCTGCTCTCGGGCTGAACTTGCTGGGGCGGCCTGGCCTGAACAAGTTGGCAGTTGTTTGGAATGTTCTCCACTTGTCGATGATCTTCCGGACAGTCGAATCATTGATTTCAAATTGTTTGGAGATCTTTTTAAATCCCTTCCCAGACTCGTAGGCATCTATAACCTTCTTTCTGAAGGCCTCAGAGAGCTCTTTTGATCTTGGCATGGTGACGCCGCACACTTCAACAACAAAGAGCAAACCAAACTAAATGTCTGAGGTTTAAATAAGACTGGTTCCTCCAAGATCCTCTCTAACAATGTTCTAATCATTTGCACCTGAGCTGGTGCACCTGATTCTAATTTTAGGTATTTGAAGTCGTGATAAATGTCGGGGTGTACTTACTTTTTCCACGTGCGAAATTTGCATTTATGTTTATTTAAATTATACAATGGACTACAAAATGTAAATGTTTCATGATATTTGTTATATTATATCACCTTTATCTGTCAATATTGTTGAAATGAAAATCAAATAGCTGTATGTTGAAATATGTTGAAATATGTTGAAAAAGTCAAAACTTTACATGGGGTGTACTTACTTTTTCACGTGACTTTATATTCAACGAAAAAGTAAAATGATGATTTGACATTTGTGATGAATTCTGATTTGGATGTAATTGCTTTCCTATCATATTTGCCCTCATTTCAAATGTTTTAGCATTTCTTTTTCGCTTGAGCAACACCGGGTACTCCAGTTATAAAAGCTTATATACTTTACTTGGGGTACAAATACAAATACAACTTTGTCTGGGGGTAACATAGGCTATGTGGCCACGGCTTCATTCGGGGGTCTGGGGGAGGGACCAGGAGAGGGGCGTACATTCTCTATGTAAATGTGTACCGTGGAGCGCTACCTGGTGATGGTGGCAGAGGGTATTACAATTTCCTTTTTTACCTGGGCAACACTGAGGTTAAAGCATTATTTGCAGTTAAATTTTTCCTCATTCCCTTTCCCCTCTCCCCCAAAACGGAGGGGCTTGTCAAAGCCACCCCTCCCCCCAAAAGATGTATATGTAGTATATCTTTGTCGTCCCTCTCCCCTAACTCCCCCAGCAAAGCCAGGTACTCCTGCTATTGCTCAATAATCAAGTTGGGACTACTCGTACAAGGTGGACTACATTGCTGATCCACATGGATTCAATAAAAGCGTGTATATTTAGTGCAGTGGTGGCTTGTTGGTCAGGAATCTGGATTGGTCTCCAAGGGGTTGTATATTCAACTCTACCGGAAGACAGCATATTGGGGATTTGCTTCGTCCTTTAACCTCAACCTCTTACCTCTTCATAAACCTCAATGTGTTGCCCCTTTTTACTCGGCAGATGGTGTAAGGTGGTGTAAGGAGCAGCAGGACTGTACGAGTTTACGAAAATGAAGATGAAGATTGGTGAGACCGTTTGGGTTGAGTGAGGTTAACAAGGGGAAGGTTGCTGAAGAAACTTGTGCAGACTAGAAGGCCCGAAGAGGGGTGGTTGATGGAGATATCTGGCAATATGAGAGACGATGGAAAATAGGGGACACCGATCTTTGTTTTGCTTCTTTTTTTGTAGGAGACTAGGCATTGCCAGGCCTAACAATCCGGTGTGGGTTGCCAAAGAACCTCAGGGCTTTGGTTTATCGAGACAGCATCAGGTGGGACACAAAAGCTCCAGAATGGTGCCACAGCCATACTCAACTAAAATTGAGAAGTTTAAACATTTCATACATTTAATTAATTGTACTTCAAGATGATATAGGGGAGGATTAGGTTTCAAAGTATTCCTTACAATGTAACAATAACAAACTGTGCATGATGTTTTACATGTGACAAGACATTCACTCATCACGAAAACCCAGAGGTCGCTGCCATCTCCTTGAGGGCTCCATTCATCCTTTGATCTACTAATCCACCATAAGTCCTAAACCAAAGGTGTTAACATATTTTGAATCTCTCACGAAGAGTCCGAAGCACAAGGCCTGTTGCTTTAACAACATAACGAGCAGGTTGTTGATCTGTTTTTTTTTTTTTTAACCGCCTCTCCTCTGGTCTCGGTCCTGTGTCCGAACCCTCTGACCTTCCACGGATATGGATCCTGCAGTATGTACACCTTCTTCCAGTAACTCCCTCCTTGTTACACCTTCGAGTGGACCGTACACCTCCACTCTTTTGCTCTTCTTTTCTCTTGTCTGTTGAACTGCCTTTCCGAGGCTCCTCAATGTCGCTCTTCCCTCAAGGGCTTCAATTAGGTGGTGCACCACCATCTTATGTCATCCTCCATCCCCACCAGGAACCTTTTCTACAAAAATGAACCCAACGCTTGCTCTGGTTATTGTGTTCCCTGTACTCTTCTCTCCCCTCTTTTCCTGTCCATTCGTTCCCTTGCTTGTTGAATCCAAACGTGGCCCCACCGTCATTTTGTCACCTCTTTTCTCTCCGTCACCTCGCTAATAAACGAGCCTCGATCTTGTATCAGAAAAGATAACTTTATCCCGTGTACTCTATAACCCGACAGTTTACTCTTGAAAGTCAATCCATTCTTGAAGTTCTCAATTTTGAGACACCCGTCTCACCTGTTCAACATCATCTCAGATCACCACCACCCCCCCCCCCCCCCCCCATAAAAACACATGACCTTTTCTACCCCATTTATATTCCCCAACCTCCTTCCAAATTTCCAGTTTTTCCTTCCTGATTATTTTCCTTCTGTATCCATCTTGTCCATGTACATCCTCTACTGCCCCCCATTCCTCCCCACACTGTTACGGATTCGTCACTTCCGTTGTTGTGGTTCTCATCCACTGAAGACATTTTTGGTTGCATGTACTACTATTGTTGTCGTTTAAGTGAAATAGAGATTACTATTTTCAAAAGGTAAAAAAAGTTAATGTTTTAAAAGTAACCGGAACCGGACGAAGAGGAAGAAGAGGAAAAGGAGGCAGAGCGAGTGAGTCGGACAAGAAGCCGAGCTGCTTCGAGGTCTTGAGCAAACGTTGGCGAACGAGGGTCACGAGTGAACTTCGGGTTTCCCGGGAAAGGGATTCCTGCGACAGAGTTGTTATCGCTGTGACAGATCAACCTGCGTGTCAGGTTTTGCGGTTGATTCCGAAGAGAATCGTTGTTTGAGGGCAGTTGCGCCTCGAGAAGAGGCCCGTTGGCCGTTTTTGTCTCGCGCCTGATTTCGCATCACTCTGGGCTCTTTGCCTCGCTTCAACCATTTCACCGCATCCAGAAGTTAAGCTGGTGTGTGTGTGTAACGTGGATTTTGAGTGGAAATTTGCGGTTCGCTGTAAAGGGAGCCGTTGAACGTCCATATCCAAAGGGGTGATTTCCCAGTCGCCTTGAGGGCACCTTTACGTATCTTTGGCAGCGTGACTGTCACTGTCAACCGAACGGGATTCTGATCTCGATTCGACATTTTTCTGACTATCACTGGAGCGTGGATCAACTTTGGCTTGAAGCCGGGATAGAGACTTTGGGGATGTTCTTTTTGCTCACTTGGAGCACAGTGAGTTATATTGTACGAAACTGATGGTACCATCATAGGAATGATATATTTGTTGTACAATTGATTACTATTGTTTTTTGTACTGTTATTCTTGTGTGATCTTAATACAATACTTGTTTGTTGGTAACAATTGGTGTGGTTTCACCATTGATCTTTGACATACAGAATAACACATCTTTCTGCCGTGACTCCTCTCGGGGCTCGGAGGTACACCGTGACCGGGGTTTGAGGAGGAGCACGTAACAACACCCATTGTTTGTCCAGGTCTCCCTCTATTTTATCCCTCGTCCCTCCTGTTTGTGTCCCCCCACCCCCCTCTCTCTCTCCTGTTCCTTTTGTTCTGTTACGTCCTGCTCCATTTAGTGTTCCAGCTCTTCCATGTGCCTTAACCTTGTATACAATTTTTTAAATCAAGTTTAAACCCATTTCCGAAACCATCTCAAAGTTCGATTTTAATCAACATTACCATCCATTTTTGTCTTCCTTTTTGGTTACTTTTGGTCACATTCACCACTTTCCATGTCAGATCAAGGTACTCCATCCGGTAAGAGCAACAGAAAGAACTAGATAATTCATAGAACACCTTACCCCATGCAGTCCTTAGGAAAAGGACTTGGGAAGAGTATTTTAAACTGTTCCTCTGCATTTTACACGAAAACAAACAGTGCTAGGCACCGCCATATTTGTCTGAATGCTAAATCTCAGTAATCTCACAGGTACTCTGCCTCCAGGGCATGATACAGCTTGAATATTTTGGCCAAGTACTGCGAAACGGCTGTTTTTTGAAAGTGACAGAAAGGTGGTTTGTGTTCTACAGTGTTCAAGTGTATAATTAAATTGAAATAAAAGAAAGATTTTAAAAGTTGTATAAAAAAACCATTTTTGGAAGTTAACCGCCATTGATGCAGCATCTTTTACACCACCTGATTTAGCACGTTCCTTTAGTTATTTGTGCCTATTGTATATGTCGTTTGTGGCATCCCTAAAACCAGGAGGTTCCCTTTTTGAAATGATTTTCAATTTTGTATGACTGCAAGGCAGACAGACATTACTCCCCTGTGGACATGTCCAAACGGGACGAGATTCCGTACAATTTGCCAAATTCAGAGGCAAGGTACTGTTAACCTGCAGGTTTGTGTTCCGATTCATGGTGTAGTGTTCAAAATGTAACATTCAATCGAAGTCAATTAGTTCCTAGATCATAGACCAGCGACTGTAGACACACAGACAGACAGAATGAATCAATAGCTTAACTCCGCTTTTCTCTTCGCCCACATGGGGTAATACCAAACGCAGCCTTTCGAGGCTTTTGACCAAAAACATCTGAACCATGTACTGTGAAAGCACTGAAATTGCCAAAATCAAGACTCTCTGCTCACCTTTACACTTTCATTCCTCTTTTCTCCCGCCTCTGGAACAAACTCCCTCACTCTCTTCAATCCCACTCCTCCCTCCAGGTCTTTAAAACAGCTGTTCACCACCATCTCTTATCTTCCCCCATCCAAAATCTTGATCTTTTCTACCCCAGTTAATTCACCCCAGATCCACTTTTTTGAAATATCGACTTCTTTCCTGGAAGTTCTAGCAGTGTCCATGTGTTTTTTTAACTTCTCTCATCCTCCCTCCCCCTTCCCACGCCTCCTCCCCCCCTCCCCCCCCCAAGCCCTCTCCCTCCCACAGATCTCCCGATGTCCCTGTTCTCTACTGTTGTACTTGTGTGCTCCCCTCTCTCTCCCCATCTTGTCTCCCGCTCCCTTTATCTTATGTTTTATGTGTCCGTTTGTCTTTTTGTGATTAATGTTAGCTCTTACACGAGCCTCGACCTTGTTTTTAAAATAAAAATAAAAAAAGGGTTAGAGGGAAAATGGCTCCTCTCAAAGAACACTGTTGTTTTAAAATCACAACGTCCAAGGGGGATGGTTCCTCAAATGATCTCATTTTTCAAACAAACACCTGAATCGGTTAATATAATCTGAGGGTAGTTTTGAGATATAACAACGTTCCATCAATTGTGCACAAGCTTGGCCAAAATCCAATACATGTCCCCATGTGGGTGTGATCACATTGACAGCTCTGAGGTTGGTACCTACTTGGGTGTGGTGTTCATGTCATTCGCAATGTCGACACGTCTGGCGGGCTTATCGCGAGGTTGAATTTCATGGCCGTGCAATGTTCCGCCATCTGGGAACTGGAACAGGGACTCGCCACGACTGTAGGTGTTGAATCGGGACCCACCACGACCGTAGGACGTTGATTCTTGAAACATCCCTTCCTGCGCACAACATATCATATGTGGAGAGTTTGGCTAATGACAATTACAAAGTAGACAAGTCAGGAGACGACGATGGTTCACGAGCGAGCGGTATTCAATGACAAAGGACGGACTATAACCGAAACAGGCCCGGACAGGCCATGCCCGGAAATGTCAAAACGAAGGTTACTAACCTTGAAATGAGATAGAAAATAATGTATAATCAGTTATGAGGTTAGTTAGCTACACAATACCGAAAATTCGGTTCGATTCTGAGAACTTTGAAAATTTGACCTTTGTGACCTTGAAATGTCAAAACGAAGGCGACTGACCTTGAAATGAGATAGAAAATAATGTATAATCAGTTATGAGGTTAGTTAGCTACACAATACCGAAAATTTGGTTCGATTCCGACAACTTTGAAAATTTGACCTTTGTGACCTTGAAATGTCAAAACGAAGGCGACTGACCTTGAAATGAGATAGAAAATAATGTATAATCAGTTATGAGGTTAGTTAGCTACACAATACCGAAAATTCGGTTCGATTCCGACAACTTTGAAAATTTGACCTTTGTGACCTTGAAATGTCAAAACGAAGGTGACTGACCTTGAAATGAGATAGAAAATAATGTATAATCAGTTATGAGGTTAGTTAGCTACACAATACCGAAAATTCGGTTCGATTCCGACAACTTTGAAAATTTGACCTTTGTGACCTTGAAATGTCAAAACGAAGGTGACTGACCTTGAAATTAGATAGAAAATAATGTATAATCAGTTACGAAGTTAGTTAGCTACACAATACCGAAAATTCGGTTCGATTCCAACAACTTTTAAACTTTGACCTTTGTGACCTTCAAAGGTCAAAGGTCGAGGATTCTGAAATTTGTTGGAAAACTTGTATTTCATGATGTATGTGATAATATAAGATCATGTACGACATTTCACCCTATCAGGAAGCGAACAATGTCATAAAACCATCAAAAATCGACCTTTCTAAATTTCGTGACCTTGTGACCTTGACCTTGGAGCGAAAATGAAACATCGAGCTCCGTGGGGCTGGACACATGACATTGGCCTAACCAAATACCGAAACCCCCGTCAAATTCCACCAAACCCCTCGGAGAAGATGTAGCTTGAACTCGATTACCCCCTAAAAAGACATCTTTTCTGGCGTGGCTCCGCCCACAATGGGCGCAATACGCCCACTCTAGGCAGGACACAACTAGATCATGATACCATCCTCCCACCCAAGTTTCATCAAGATCGGGTGATATAATCGGGTAGTTATGCTGCGGACAGACAGACACACACACACAGACAGACGCACACACATGACGAATATAGTGGTCACTTGATAACTCGTGAACCAATAATGACAATCGTTTTAGCTCTTATGAGAGCCTCGACTTGATATACAAAAAATATATATATCTACTTCCAGTAAAAAAAATTCCCAAGGGATAACTCCTTCTCTGCCATAGTGTCCCTGCAGCTCAGGATCTAGGAATTTAGAATTCGTCCAAAGCACAAATTTCGTACCCAGCGCTTTAAAATGGATTTTTCTTTTTGGGGGATTATCAGGCGTTTGTTGCCCAATCGTACAATACGTTATCGAGGCCATAATGCAGTAATCCCAAATGAAACCCCTGAGGAGGCGAAACGCCTCATTGAGCCTTTATCCGCACACGATGGATGCAGCAGTTGGATATGTCTTCGACTTTGTTCAAGGATAGAAGAAACTCGTCGAACAAACTTCTGAGAGTCCAAAGGGTGTGCAGATATAATTTCGCTGCCATTGTCCTCTTTTTGACAATGATGGCACCCATGACATCACACATGTGTTTGCATCCAATAATGCACTTCTCTATCTATATATATATATATATATATATATATATATATAACACAGTTTGTGTGTGTGTGTATGTGTGTGTGTGTAATGTTACCGATAGACTCCTAAACGGAGAGGCTTACGTGCTTGATATTTGACATAGACATGGCCATTGAGCGTGGGACCAACATGGCCGAACTCAAAATATTTGACGATCCATATTTTTTATTCATATTTACCTCAGCGCATTTCAGCGCACGGAATCAACGGAATCAGAGCAGGTGGGCGCTGATTCGCTCAGAGCGATCACGTGATGACGCTATGAACGCTATGACGCTATGAACGATATGACGCCATGAAAAAGAAAATCGCTATGACGCTATGAAACGCTATGAAACGCTATGACGCTATGACGAAAAAAATCCCTCGCTTTGCCAAGGGGCTCGCTCCCCCCCCCCCCCCGTTCTCCTCCCCTCCCCCCCCCCCGTTCCCCTCCCCTCCCCCTCCCCTCCCCCGCCCGGCAATGCCGGGTACTTCTGCTAGTACATTATATTCGCTTGAAGGAAAAAGTTATTTTGGGAAAAAATACTTTTGTTGAATTCGTAATTGACACATGTACAATATTTTAAAGATTATGTTTATTTGTGGAATTATCGGCAATTTCCCTTCAAACTTTGCAGTTGTGTTGGCACGAGGAAAGATAATGTAGTTCTGCAGTCTGAAGGATGTGTTACTCTGTCTAACTGCTTAACAGGCCTGACACTTACATTGTGTGGTGCTGGAGGGTGGAGCTCCTGGTCAGGTGTGGTGAGCACAGAATTAAAGACAAGAAGTTAATTCATATAGCGAGAAGGCCTGAGGCCAAATAAAAGACTGTAAGTGCATAAGAGGTATGGCACTGGCACACATCAAAGTTGTCTCGTATTTGGGTGTAAACTGTCAATAGACTATATAAAGTCATGTGAAAAAGTAAGTACACCCCATGTAAAGTTTTGACTTTTTCAACATATTTCAACATACAGCTATTTGATCCTCATTTCAACAATATTGATAGATAAAGGTGATATAATATAACAAATATCATGAAGCATTTACATTTTGTAGTCCATTGTATAATTTAAATAAACATAAATGCAAATTTCACGTGTAGGAAAAGTAAGTACACCCCTAGATTTATCACTACTTCAAATACCTATAGAATCAGGTGCACCAGCTCAGGTGCAAATGATTAGAACAATACATTGTTGGAGAGGATCTTGGAGGAACCTGTCTTATTTAAACCTCAGACATTTAGTTTGGTTTGCTCTTTGTTGTTGAAGTGTGCAGCGTCACCATGCCCAGATCAAAAGAGCTCTGTGAGGCCTTCAGAAAGAAGGTTATAGATGCCTACGAGTCTGGGAAGGAATTTAAAAAGATCTCCAAACAATTTGAAATCAATCATTCGCCTGCCCGGAAGATCATCTACAAGTGGAGAAGATTCCAAACAACTGCCAACTTGTTCAGGCCAGGCCGCCCCAGCAAGTTCAGCCCTAGAGCAGACCGCAAGATGCTGAAAGAAGTCTCTAAGAACCCCAGAATGTCATCACGGGACCTCCAGGTAGCTCTTGCCACTGGTGATGTCAAAGTGCACGAGTCCACCATTAGAAAGAGGCTGCACAAATTTGATCTACATGGGAGGTGTGCCAGGAGGAAACCTTTGCTGTCCAGAAAGAACATCAGGGCAAGACTAAAGTTTGCCAATGAACACCGAGGCAAAGACCAGCACTTCTGGAACAATGTGCTCTGGACAGATGAGTCAAAGGTAGAGCTGTTTGGCCACAGTGCCAGAAGACATGTTTGGCAAAAACCAAAGACAGCATTTGACCACAAGAACCTGATACCAACTGTAAAGCATGGTGGTGGAAATATTGTGGTTTGGGGCAGCTTTGCTGCATCAGGGCCTGGGCAGCTCACCATCATAGAATCCACTGTGAATTATTCATTGTACCAGAGGGTGCTTGAGGTTAATGCGAGGCCATCTGTCGGAAAGTTGAAGCTCAACCGAAGGTTGAGGCTCGACATGACAATGACCCGAAACATACCTGTAAATCCACCAAGGAATGGCTGAAAAGAAAGAAATGGAGGGTTCTGGAATGGCCATGTCAAAGCCCGGATCTAAATCCCATCGAGATGTTGTGGGGGGATTTGAAACGAGCTGTGCATGCAAGAAACCCCTCAAACATCGCACAGCTGAAAGAATTCTGCATGGAGGAGTGGGAAAAAATTTCTCCCAGTCGATGTCAGAGACTATGATATGAATGAATGATCGTTTTAAGGCCATTTTCCCTGCCAGAGCTGGGGTTAGCCTTGCGGGCCCAATGACAATCATGGTTCCCTGTTTTGAGGCAATGTTTTTATGGCCGGATGCCCTTCCTGACGCCCATGATGATGTCAGAGACTGGTGGACAGTTATAAGAAACCCCCTACTTGAGGTTCTTTCTGCCAAAGGGGGCAATATCACCTATTAGAGCCAAGGGTGTCCTTACTTCTTCCACATGCGAAATTTGCATTTATGTTTATTTAAATTATACAATGGACTACAAAATGTAAATGTTTCATGATATTTGATATATTATATCACCTTTATCTATCAATATTGTTGAAATGAAGATCAAATAGCTGTTTGTTGAAATATGTTGTAAAAGTCAAAACTTTACACGGGGTGTACTTACTTTTTCACATGACTGTATAAACTGTCATCCAGGTGATTTGTAGAAAATGAGTAATAGGGGTGGTGGGGTCTGGAAGATATTTAAGATAATGAGGTCACAAGGTGTTGTGAAGGTGTTTTCATGTCTGAGTTTTGTTACCTGGAATAGGTATCGAATGCAATGTTTGGATTGCAGGCATGTATCAACATATGTTATGTGGTTGTGCTGTATTCAGAATAACCAGTCAGACAGGACACGCAGCCAACAGTCATTGGGCAGGTCCCAGCGAAGTGGACTTGATCGACGGCATTAGAAGGGAGGGTATAACAACCCCTTGGCAAGAGTGGTGTGCCAAACCAGGTAAACGACACAACCCTTTTGTCTCTTATTCAATGTAAGGAACTCAATATAAAAAACAAGAAGAAAAAGACATAAAATGTCATAGCCCCCGTGGTTTTAGTAATTTTGCTGTACCGACCAGTCGGCCATCTTTGGTCCGATTACAAAACAAAATCTTCTGCATATGTACACTCTCATGTGTTGTCGTTGTGCCAAGTTTGAACAAAATCGGTCCGTGCATGTCTAGAAATGGTGAAACGTTTAAGTAACAAAATGGCCGCCAGTCGGCCATCTTGGATCTGATCTGGAAACAAAATGACATGCATATGTAACCCATCATTCGTTTTCTGTGTGCCGAGTTTGAACAAAAATCAAGTACATACATCTCAGAGATATGTTTACGGACACACGCACGGATGGACGGACAGACGAGACCCAATCCATAATTTTTTATCAGCATCTCATCCATCTTTACCGTTTCGATAGAATGAGTTTTTTGAGGCTGAAATGCATGATGGTTTCTCTTATCATTGATGACAAATGCACCAATGACATCATTGGCACACCTGAACTCTTATCCACCTCCAAGGCCTTTATCTGCAGCTACATGGAGTACTGCTCTCCCCTCTGTGCTGGCTCCCCTGCCTCACATCTTCCTCATCTTGACTCCATGGAAACCAAGGCCTTCAAGATTATTGGAATCTCCTGTGATTAACCTGAGACTATGGGCCTACCACTTCGTCATGGCAGAGAGGTCGGTGGTCTCTGTCTTCTACCACCTCGTTTCTCGTCTTGCACCCTCTACCTCTCCATCTGTAAACTTCATGCCCTCGACCACTTCAACTGTAACCCTCACGTTCTCTACCTCTCCACCTGTAACCCTCACGTTCTCTCCCTCTCCACCTGTAACCTTCATGTCCTCTACCTCCTCATCTGTAACCCTCATGTTCCCACCTCGATATGTAGCATCCCCATGATTCATTCCCCGCCCACCCTCTCGTCCCCTCCCCACCTGTAACCCTCATGTTCCCACCTCGATATGTAGCATCCCCATGATTCATTCCCCACCCACCCTCTCGTCCCCCTCCCCACCTGTAACCCTCATGTTCCCACCTCGATATGTAGCATCCCCATGATTCATTCCCCGCCCACCCTCTCGTCCCCTCCCCACCTGTAACCCTCATGTTCCCACCTCGATATGTAGCATCCCCATGATTCATTCCCCACCCACCCTCTCGTCCCCTCCCCACCTGTAACCTCATGTTCCCACCTCGATATGTAGCATCCCCATGATTCATTCCCCCGCCCACCCTCTCGTCCCCTCCCCACCTGTAACCCTCATGTTCCCACCTCGATATGTAGCATCCCCATGATTCATTCCCCGCCCACCCTCTCGTCCCCTCCCCACCTGTAACCCTCATGTTCCCACCTCGATATGTAGCATCCCCATGATTCATTCCCCACCCACCCTCTCGTCCCCCTCCCCACCTGTAACCCTCATGTTCCCACCTCGATATGTAGCATCCCCATGATTCATTCCCCGCCCACCCTCTCGTCCCCTCCCCACCTGTAACCCTCATGTTCCCACCTCGATATGTAGCATCCCCATGATTCATTCCCCACCCACCCTCTCGTCCCCTCCCCACCTGTAACCTCATGTTCCCACCTCGATATGTAGCATCCCCATGATTCATTCCCCGCCCACCCTCTCGTCCCCTCCCCACCTGTAACCCTCATGTTCCCACCTCGATATGTAGCATCCCCATGATTCATTCCCCCACCCACCCTCTCGTCCCCCTCCCCACCTGTAACCCTCATGTTCCCACCTCGATATGTAGCATCCCCATGATTCATTCCCCACCCACCCTCTCGTCCCCTCCCCACCTGTAACCCTCATGTTCCCACCTCGATATGTAGCATCCCATGATTCATTCCCCACCCACCCTCTCGTCCCCTCCCCACCTGTAACCCTCATGTTCCCACCTCGACATGTAGCATCCCCATGATTCATTCCCCACCCAGCCTCTCGTCCCCCTCCCCACCTGTAACCCTCATGTTCCCACCTCGATATGTAGCATCCCCATGATTCATTCCCCACCCAGCCTCTCGTCCCCCTCCCCACCTGTAACCCTCATGTTCCCACCTCGACATGTAGCATCCCCATGATTCATTCCCCACCCACCCTCTCGTCCCCCTTCCCACCTCAGCCATGTTTATGAACCCCTGCACTATAACCACACCCATTGGGCATTTCCGTATATCCAATTAGATTTAATAATAGTAATTACAATGAACGTTACATCAATCCACAATTACTCATTCCACACCAGCATTTTCCAGCCTTACTGGACGAGCACGATATAATGAAAATCAGTTTTCATTGGGATACAACGGAATGTCCTATTGTGGTTACCTTGGGTTTGTTATAAAACCAGGAATCTTTTCCAATACCGTCCTAAACATCTGTCTGACATTCGTAAGTTATTTATCCACAAAAAGGCCCAAACTTGTTCGCAATGTGTGTATTTTCCAACGTGTTGCTTCATTGTGGAACTCCATAACGCACTACTCATAACAAACTATCATCGGATTTAAAAAGGAGACCAATCCTCACGATGCATGCAGCAGGCGTGACACATGATGGGAAGTGGGAAGAGGAGGATCGCCAGTCCCCCACGGGATGTGCGACTCGATCAGACGTACTCCGCGATCTCAACTTCTGCTGGTTTCTGGAACCTGAACATTTCACAAGAAGATCAAACTTTCGATCCACAATCGGGTTCAGGTCTCAATGTTCAAGTTGGACCTGTGGTTACCATCCACAAACTACGACCACAACTAGTTAACCCATTACCTGTGGTTACCATCCACAAACAAGGACCAGCACTTTCTAACCCATTACCTGTGGTTACCATCCACAATCTAGGACCAGCACTTTCTAACCCATTACCTGTGGTTACCATCTACAAACTACGGCCACAACTAGTTAACCCATTACCTATGGTTACCATCCACAAACTAGGACCAGCACTTTCTAACCCATTACCTGTGGTTACCAGCCACAAACTACGACCACAACTAGTTAACCCATTACCTGTGGTTACCATCCATAAACTATGACCACAACTAGTTACCCCATTACCTGTGGTTACCAGCCACAAACTACGACAACAACTAGTTACCCCATTACCTGTGGTTACCAGTCACAAACTACGACCAGCACTTTCTAACCCATTAACTGTGGTTACCAGCCACAAACTACGACCACAACTACTTAACCCATTACCTGTGGTTACCATCCACAAACAAGGACAAGCACTTTCTAACCCATTACCTGTGGTTACCATCCACAAACAAGGACCAGCATTTTCTAACCCATTACCTGTGGTTACCATTCACAAACTACAATCACAACTAGTTAACTCATTACCTGTGGTTACATCCACAAACTAGGACCAGCACATTCTAACCCATTACCTGTGGTTACCAGCCACAAACTACGAGCACAACTAGTTAACCCATTACCTGTGGTTACATCCACAAACTAGGACCAGCACTTTCTAACCCATTACCTGTGGTTACCAGCCACAAACTACGAGCACAACTAGTTAACCCATTACCTGTGGTTACATCCACAAACTAGGACCAGCATTTTCTAACCCATTACCTGTGGTTACCAGCCACAAACTACGAGCACAACTAGTTAACCCATTACCTGTGGTTACCATCCACAATCTAGGACCAGCACTTTCTAACCCATTACCTGTGGTTACCATTCACAAACTACGACCACAACTAGTTAACCCATTACCTGTGGTTACCATCCACAATCTAGGACCAGCACTAATGAACCCATTACCTGTGGGCTGTGGTTACCATTAATAAAGTTCCCTTGTAAAGGTAGCCCCATATCATGGTTAACCCGTGTTAACCCTCCATTGTAACCCAGTACTTACGGTTCAGGAAGAGCGTCGTTCCTCGCGCTGTTCCGTGTTTCGCTAAAAACTCCGCGATCTGATTTTGGACTCGTTGAGCATCCTCTGGGCTGGGCAGGTTAGCCGTGGGCAGGTAAGAGCTGGGCAGGTTAGCCGTGGGCAGGTAAGAGTTGGTCAGGTTGGTCGTGGGCAGGTAAGAGCTGGTCACGTTGGTCGTGGGCAGGTAAGAGCTGGTCACGTTGGTCGTGGACAGGTAAGAGCTGGGCAGGTTAGCCGTGGGCAGGTAAGAGTTGGTCGTGGGCAGGTAAGAGCTGGTCACGTTGGTCGTGGACAGGTAAGAGCTGGGCAGGTTGGCCGTCGGCAGGTAATCAGAGAGCACGTTCCTCGACCATGTATTCGTGGACACGGTCCTTCTCTTGACTGCGCTCTCCATCCTGGAGAAAGGAAGAGGTGACCAAAGGAAGACAGATAACGTGCGGTCGAAGACGAGGAGGAGACCTCAGATGGACCCTCAGGTATTTATCCTTCTGACTTTCATGCCAGATCGTGCTTCCTTCTGTTTGCAGGTGTCTGCCCACGACCTTTTTATTCTGGTCGCCACTCGCTCCCCTGTTGTGTTCAGATCTCCACCCACTCCCCGCCCTCTCCCCCTTCAAAGAGAACTTTACCCTCTTCGCGCTGCCAAGAATCCTCCAAACAAAATCCACTTTCTTCGCCACTTCCTCCTGGACTCGCCCTCGTGATCAAGTCAACCTCATCCAGCTATCTCCAACCTCATCCATTCCTCTCGAGTCTCGAACCTCGTCCATCCCTCTTCCCTCTCCCACCTCGTTCAGCCCTCTCCAACATCATCCATTCCTCTCGAACCTCGTCCTGCCCTCTCCAACCTCGTCCACTCCTCTCGAACCTCGTCCTTCCCTCTCCAACCTCGTCCATCCCTCTTCCCTCTCCAACCTCGTCCATCCCTCTTCTCTCTCCCACCTCGTCCTTCCCTCTCCAACCTCGTCCACTCCTCTCGAACCTCGTCCACTTCTCTCGAACCTCGTCCACTCCTCTCGAACCTCGTCCTTCCCTCTTCAACCTCGTCCAGCCCTCTTCCCTCTCCAACCTCGTCCAGCCCTCTTCCACCTCGTCCATCCCTCTTCTCTCTCCCACCTCGTCCATCCCTCTCCAACCTCATCCATTCCTCTCGAACCTTGTCCTTCCTTCTCCAACCTCGTCCAACCCTCTCCCACCTCGTCTATCCCTCTTCTCTCTCCAACCTCGTCCATCCCTCTTAGACTCTTCAACCTCGTCCATCCCTCATCCCTCTCCACCTCGTCCATCCCTCATCCCTCTCCAACCTCGTCCAGCCCTCTTCCCTCTCCAACCTCGTCCAGCCCTCTCCCACCTCGTCCATCCCTCTTCTCTCTCCAACCTCGTCCATCCCTCTTAGACTCTTCAACCTCGTCCATCCCTCATCCCTCTCCACCTCGTCCATCCCTCATCCCTCTCCACCTCGTCCATCCCTCATCCCTCTCCAACCTCGTCCATCCCTCATCCCTCTCCAACCTCGTCCATCCCTCATCCCTCTCCAACCTCGTCCATCCCTCTTCCCTCTCCAACCTCGTCCATCCCTCATCCCTCTCCAACCTCATCCTTCCCTCATCCCTCTCCAACCTCGTCCAGCCCTCTCCCACCTCGACCATCCCTCTTCTCTCTCCCACCTCGTCCATCCCTCTCCAACCTCATCCATTCCTCTCGAACCTCGTCCTTCCTTCTCCAACCTCGTCCATCCCTCTCCCACCTCGTCCATCCCTCATCCCTCTCCAACCTCGTCCAGCCCTCTTCCCTCTCCAACCTCGTCCAGCCCTCTCCCACCTCGTCCATCCCTCTTCTCTCTCCAACCTCGTCCATCCCTCTTAGACTCTTCAACCTCGTCCATCCCTCATCCCTCTCCACCTCGTCCATCCCTCATCCCTCTCCACCTCGTCCATCCCTCATCCCTCCCCACCTCGTCCATCCCTCATCCCTCCCCACCTCGTCCATCCCTCATCCCTCTCCACCTCGTCCATCCCTCTTACCTCTCCAACCTCGTCCATCCCTCATCCCTCTCCATCCTCGTCCATCCCTCATCCCTCTCCAACCTCGTCCATCCCTCTCCAACCTCGTCCATCCCTCTTCCCTCTCCACCTCGTCCATCCCTCATCCCTCTCCAACCTCGTCCATCCCTCATCCCTCTCCAACCTCGTCCATCCCTCTTCCCTCTCCAACCTCGTCCATCCCTCTCCAACCTCGTCCATCCCTCTTCCCTCTCCAACCTCGTCCATCCCTCATCCCTCTCCACCTCGTCCATCCCTCTTCCCTCTCCAACCTCGTCCATCCCTCATCCCTCTCCACCTCGTCCATCCCTCTTCCCTCTCCAACCTCGTCCATCCCTCTTCCCTCTCCAACCTCGTCCATCCCTCATCCCTCTCCACCTCGTCCATCCCTCTTCTCTCTCCAACCTCGTCCATCCCTCATCCCTCTCCACCTCGTCCATCCCTCTTCCCTCTCCAACCTCGTCCATCCCTCATCCCTCTCCACCTCGTCCATCCCTCTTCCCTCTCCAACCTCGTCCATCCCTCATCCCTCACCACCTCGTCCATCCCTCTTCCCTCTCCAACCTCGTCCATCCCTCTTCCCTCTCCACCTCGTCCATCCCTCTTCCCTCTCCAACCTCGTCCATCCCTCATCCCTCTCCACCTTGTCCATCCCTCTTCCCTCTCCAACCTCGTCCATCCCTCATCCCTCTCCACCTCGTCCATCCCTCTTCCCTCTCCAACCTCGTCCATCCCTCATCCCTCTCCACCTCGTCCATCCCTCTTCCCTCTCCAACCTTAGCCATTCCTCATCTCTCATCCCTATCCCTCTATTTGAACTCTTCACACGTATCCTCCTCCGTTTCCATTCTTCCCGCCCGGTGCAGACATGTCCGTTACATATTGTTACAGACGCGGTTTTGGATGTTAGTTTACCGAGCGGTTTGGTATGACCGCGTCTGCACAGTTTACCCGATTATACTCGAACGTTGGCCGAGTCGCGCTACGCTAAATCAATTGAGGAAAGGACACAACGGCTGGGTTAAATGACACGACACCAGGGGTACAGTTCTCAAGACCTCCGGAGGAGGTTATAATATTTGTATGCGGAACGTTGAGATTACAAGGACAAGAGGTACAGCATAGGAAGGTGGGCACTTAATCACGGTCTTATAGTAGCCCTGACAGACCACAGATAAACAGGACAAGACTGACTCACACAGGGATTGATGGCAAGGAAGGGCAGGTAGTCGATGGATAGCACAAGGTGCACCTTGGCTCAGGGACAGGATAAAGCGCGGTCCAAAAGATGCAGGGAGGTCTCTCAGCGCTCGGAGGTGGCGACTTCTCTCTTCAAGCTGGGGGCGCATCTGACGTCACGTCCGGTAAGTGGCTGCGTATATCCAGCGGGGAGTGACACGCCCTCGGCTCGTTAGCTCCGCCCCAGATGGAATCGGCCCGCCGCTTCTTATTGGGTGCGAGGGGGTTACCGGGCTCCGCCCTTGACGAGGAGCTGACAGCCAGCCCCTTCGTGGTAACCCCGTAACCTGGAGGTAACCTGGAGCACATGGGCAATGGCGGCTAACCGAGCCGGAGTGAGGACGCCCACTCCCCGCACCGCCGCCGCGCCGCCCCCGCTGTGGTTGTAGTTGTTGTTGTTGTTGTAGTTCCATGAGATGATGGGAGGATGCGGAGATGAGGTTGTGGGGAGGTATTGGGAGGTCCTAAACTCACTACTGGTGCCATACAATCACATTCTGGTGCAACGAAGAGTCAGAATTAATGGAAACGAGTCCTTAACTGACATAGACTAAGAATAACTAGCAAGATGTCCTATAGTTGTCTACGTGAGATGCGGTGAACCTGGGCACGACATTTAATGGGGGAAAAAGGGGAAGGTCGGTTCTACAGAGTGTTGTTTACAGACAATGGGACTAGGGAATGGGGGATTGGGGATAGTTGGGGAGTATTGGGGAAATAGGGGAATATTTACAAGCGGATATGGATGGAGGCCAAATCCCATATCCGCAACATTGCACCCTTCTCTACCTCGGGGCGTCCCGACCCGATAAATTTTTACTTACTTTAGTGTGGCACTCAGATGTAGTTCCCTCTACTATTAACTCTACCCTGAGTGCGACAGTTTTACAGATGTTCACAAATGAGTAAATATGTCCCCCTGCGACGTTGCACCCTTCTCCTAACAGAAACACACCCACAGGATAACCGAATCGCGGAAAGAATCCTCAAACTAAACATACAGCCGGTAGGGAGCATTATTTACATAAGACTACGCTGATATTTACACTACGATCCAGGACCTCTTTTTGGAGGAACACATGCAGATGTTATGCATAGAGAGAGCACGCATGCCAGCATCGATACACCAACCCACGAGTGCTCTGTGGCCTTACGGCCTTTAATAATGTGCAGAGCACCCCGTTCAAGCACCAAAAGCACCACCCCATAACACAGTCAGCACCATCTGGTGCACCAATAAAGCGTTCATAAATCACCGGTGGTGTCGCAGCCGGCCGATGTTCTGCCGCTGGTCTTGCCTTCATGTGGTGCACTTGGCCTTCTTGCTTCTTTCAAAAATAAAGAAAGGCGCCAACCGCGTCCATTTCTTTATTGTGGCCGTCAGGGGGCCAACTATTAGTGGTTCACCTGCATGGCATAGGTGCCACGTTGACCCATAGGTCCATCAACGGGTGGTGCTTGCCCGCAAAAGACTGCGGTCCATGGTGGGCGGCCACAAACATTGCGGTCCATATGGTGTATCGATCCCGGCAGCAAGCAGCGAAAGTGCAGGCCCACAACTGCGGAGCCAGCACCTCTCTCTCCTCTCTCTCTGCCCCAAAGCCAGATCCTCGGAGGTGGGAGACAAAAGAAGAAGACAAGTGAGTAAGGTGGTAAGGGCGCAAAAGTGCACGCAATGTAAGGTAATGCCCACTGGGGGCACATGGGAACCAGGTGAGACAGGTACGTTCCTACCGTACGCCCCCCCCCCCCACCAGGTAACCTACATTGCCCCTCCCTTACCCCTTACTGTATCCACAAAACACAACACTACCCATAAACATCTACTTTACAAATCAACAACGTCCCTACTGTCTTCCCCGTTCCTCCCATAAACCAAATTCGTCTTCTCTCCCTCCTAACCAATCAAATTTGCCATTTCCAACTCTCATCACAATTTGCCATCTCCAACTCAACATCAAAATTTGCCATCACCAATTCATCATCAGTCCCTCCCAAGGAGGGAAAGATGGAATCACCCCAATGTCTCATCCACGTCGTGATGCGTCTCACAAATCCAACAGCAATTCTCCTTTCCTGCACACAGAACAAAGAAAACACAGGTGTGGAGTCATCATCACCACAGGTAAGTGGCTGCGTATGGTGCGACAGGTTCATCAATCCTAACTATTTCCTAAATGACTTTAACAACTTTACATTACCCGGGGTCTTTCTCTGCCAAACCATTGGCCCTCTTACACTATGGGTTCTAAAAACCAATTCCCATTGACCAAACTGTGGTGCTTTTCAATTTGGGGTCTCACTCCCCCGATTCATCTCCCGGTGCCCTCGCACAATTTCTGGGCCGCGACGTGTAGCTCTCCCAGCCGGTCTACCCACCTGCACACCTCCACCACTGCAGTTGCCTCCGAGCTTACCTGCTCCTTACCCTAACCTATCTACCTGGGGAAGGCCCTCTGGCGCTCTCCCCACTCGGTGCCCTCTCTGGCACTGGGCTACCCGGGTCCGTCCTCCGGATCCTCGGGCCCCATCCACAACTCTACCGGCTCCCAGAGCCCACCTGCGGCCTCACCTGGCCGACATCCTCACAGTGGTGGAGTGCCCAACCAACTACACACACTAACAGGCTACACGCCCAGCCATTTCCACAACACTAATGCACCCATCCACAATACCATTCTGCAACCGCACCACAAATGCCAATATCCAACCACAATTTACCTATACCCTCTACCTAACACTTACACTACCCGCCCCGGGTACTCGTGAAAGGGGTCCACTCTTCCCCCATCCACACCTTCGCACCATGCACACCACTCCGTACCACTTACTCCAACTCTCTCCACACCGCTCATTCTCTGCTCCATATATTCCACTCACCTGTACTTGCACACATGTGCTCTCACACCTGGTGCCACCTGCACCCTTCTCTCCCCAAGCGCATTCGCGCTGATCCACAACACTCACTACTCATACACTGCTCCACACTGCTCCACACACCTGTCCAGCTCTCACACAGCATCATCTCATCTAACTACTCCCCTCTGAAACTTGCGCTTCCCAGTCGTCCCTTTAAACTATTGCGCTCCCACGTCATTATCATCCACACTAATCTACCTGCGTCCCCCCTACAGGTATCAGTCACTAACTAACCTTAACGTCACCTAATGTCATCTTCTAGGGCCCTACACACGATATATCCTAACCCACCCGGGCTAGTTTTCACTGCCATACACCCCATAAGCTATTGCGCATTTGCCCCACATGGGAAGGATGGTGGATTTGCCATCCCACCACATCGGGGGTCTCTCACTATAAATTTTGCTCGTCCAAATTCCAACCAATTCAAAAATTTGCCAATCACTACTCATCATCTGCCAATCACTACTGCCAATCCTTTGCCAATCATCAAATTTTGTTTTTCTCTAATTTTGGGGCCAAAACACTATCCTCATCACACAGTCTACTCACTAATGCCTCTCGGTGCGCCAATTCCTGTCCAAAGCCCGGCTTCGTAAAGCCAAGCCATGAATGCGGGTTGTTCTGTGCCAGCGGCTGGATGCGTCCGGCACTCGGTGCAGGGAAGGAGGTTTACCCGGGCCGAGATCCCACGCACCTTCTCGGCACGGAGCCATCCCATGGCTCGATCTCGACCTGCCGGAATGCCTCAACAAAAAGTGGTCGCCATGACGACCCTTCCTATCCAGCCGCCCGCTCCGCCTAGTGGAGCACGGACGCGGCCGTTCAAAGCGAGGCCCAGCACGCACCGAGGGCCCGATTCGGCTAAAAGTCGCTCTAACCGCTAACCCGTTTAACGTCGATGCTTCACCTGCATGCTTACACCCCGCAGCCCGTTCCTTGCTCACACATCCAGCCGTTCCCATGCTCCTCGTACCTTTCCTTACACACCCAGGTACCCTCATTCCACTCACAGCCTTGGTCACACACCTGACCACCGAACACTTTGGCACACATTCGTTGGTCGCACACCTCACCAACACACCTTTTCGCGCCCCCTCCTCGGTCACCTCCTCTGTGACAATCACAGGTGTGCTCTCATTCGCACACCCTACCACGTGCCTCACTACCAATTCCAGCGTGCATTCCCACTCACGCTCTACCATTCCAGGTGTGCTTCCTTTCTCACCTGTCACAACCAACTCACGCTCCGTGTCACTTTTACTACTCTCACCTCCACTCTTGACAGCGCACTCACCCTTACTCTCGACAGCGCACTCTTTCCTCATGCACCTGTCCGTTACACACCTTTCTCGCACACCCTCTCCCGTTACATCCTCTGTAACACTCACCACACCGCGCTTCCATGTGCTCCCTCGCACACGCGCTACGACCGACTCACTCTCGCCAGCACCCTCACTCCTTGGCACGCACTTTTTCCTCACACACCCCAGAGTCGGACTTTCTTGCACACCTCCTTTTTCGCACACCAGACCTGTCGCACACTTCACCAACGGCCTCTCACGAACACACGGGTCCATCTCGACCCCCAAGCTCATTAAATCCCCTGGCGCATCATACGCACGACCATATTGGTCACCACTTACACCGGGTCCTCTTCCTCTTCGCTTCTCCTCCATCACCTGCGAATCCCTCATCCGGTTAATGAGCACATCATCACGATCCAAACACAGACTTTGGACCAATTCTTTTACCTCCTCCTTTATCTTTTTCTTATCCTCTCTCCGTCGCTTCTTAATTTCGCTCACCCCTTCTTCCACTTCTTCTAATTTCTGCTTCACCTCCTTCATCTCCTCGTGCACCCCTTTAAGTTCTTCCTCTAACTCCACTTTATTTTTTTCTATGTGCTCCCGCACCTCCCGCTCTTTAACCTCCATCACCTCTACCACCTTGTTCATTTTCCTCGTCAAGTCCTCATGTACCGTCTGACACTCTTTTTTAATTACCCCTACGTCCTTTTTCATCTCCTTCTGCGTCGATTTTAACCCCTCTATTACCGCTGTGTTCTTCTTTACCTGTTCCCCCAACTCCTTTTGTCCCACTGTCAGTTGTTCTACTCCCAGCGTCAACTCCTCTATACCACCTTGCAATTTTACAGTCCCCTTTCTCACCTCCTTCTCCATGCGCTCCTTACAGTGCCTCACCTCCTCGCGCACTCCTCCGACCTCCTCACTCACTCCTCTTCTGATCTCTTCTCCCATCACTTGCATCTCCTGCCCAGATGCCACCCTCATCTGCTCCATTTCCTCCCTGTGAGCATCCATTTTGGTTTCTACCCCCATTCTGACCCCCTCTATCTGCTGCCCCATTTGTTTAACTTCCCTTTCCGCTTGGTCCCTCATGTCCCTCAATTTGCCTTCCATACTGTTTTCTAACCCCTCTAACCCCTTTTGCATCCCTTCCATTTGATTCTCTTGAGCGGCCATTCTGTTTTCTACCCCCATTAACCCATTTTTCACCTCTTTTATCCCGTTGTCTAACCCCTCAAATTTGTCGTCTAACTTCCCAAATTTCTTGTCTAATCCCTTAAAATTATTGTCTAACCCCTCACCGGTACCCCTCGCTTCGTCCCTCATTACCCCCATTTGGCCCTCCAATCGCTCACCCTGAGCTACCATCCGGTTCCCCATTACCCCCATCATTCTGCTTTCCATTTCTTCGCTATTTTGGGCCATAAGGGCCTTCATTTGTATTAAAAAAAGGTTCAAATCTACCAGCGGCGCTACCACGGTCGCGGGCGTGGTCGCCGTGGCCATGTGCGAGGCGCCATTTTGTGCGTCTGCTACCCTCACTGCTTCGCTCTCCTCATGTCCCTCATTTTGGTCCTGGATCGACCCTGCCTCACTCTCCTCTACCGGAACCCAGCCGTCTTGGTCTGCCATAGCGCGACTTTCAAAATTCGGGTTTTTATTTTTTTTGTAAAACACAATTAAATTTCGCTGTTATAATTTCGAGTGCGTGAAACGCGCTCCGGATCGAATCCCACTTCCCGACACCAAATGTTACTCTAATAGTACAATTGGTGTTCCAAAATTTGGGCCTAACAAATTTAGTCCCAGGTCCGAATCCAACTCCTCGACACCAAATGTTACAGACGCGGTTTTGGATGTTAGTTTACCGAGCGGTTTGGTATGACCGCGTCTGCACAGTTTACCCGATTATACTCGAACGTTGGCCGAGTCGCGCTACGCTAAATCAATTGAGGAAAGGACACAACGGCTGGGTTAAATGACACGACACCAGGGGTACAGTTCTCAAGACCTCCGGAGGAGGTTATAATATTTGTATGCGGAACGTTGAGATTACAAGGACAAGAGGTACAGCATAGGAAGGTGGGCACTTAATCACGGTCTTATAGTAGCCCCGACAGACCACAGATAAACAGGACAAGACTGACTCACACAGGGATTGATGGCAAGGAAGGGCAGGTAGTCGATGGATAGCACAAGGTGCACCTTGGCTCAGGGACAGGATAAAGCGCGGTCCAAAAGATGCAGGGAGGTCTCTCAGCGCTCGGAGGTGGCGACTTCTCTCTTCAAGCTGGGGGCGCATCTGACGTCACGTCCGGTAAGTGGCTGCGTATATCCAGCGGGGAGTGACACGCCCTCGGCTCGTTAGCTCCGCCCCAGATGGAATCGGCCCGCCGCTTCTTATTGGGTGCGGGGGGGTTACCGGGCTCCGCCCTTGATGAGGAGCTGACAGCCAGCCCCTTCGTGGTAACCCCATAACCTGGAGGTAACCTGGAGCACATGGGCAATGGCGGCTAACCGAGCCGGAGTGAGGACGCCCACTCCCCGCACCGCCGCCGCGCCGCCCCCGCTGTGGTTGTAGTTGTTGTTGTTGTTGTAGTTCCATGAGATGATGGGAGGATGCGGAGATGAGGTTGTGGGGAGGTATTGGGAGGTCCTAAACTCACTACTGGTGCCATACAATCACATTCTGGTGCAACGAAGAGTCAGAATTAATGGAAACGAGTCCTTAACTGACATAGACTAAGAATAACTAGCAAGATGTCCTATAGTTGTCTACGTGAGATGCGGTGAACCTGGACACGACATTTAATGGGGGAAAAAGGGGAAGGTCGGTTCTACAGAGTGTTGTTTACAGACAATGGGACTAGGGAATGGGGGATTGGGGATAGTTGGGGAGTATTGGGGAAATAGGGGAATATTTACAAGCGGATATGGATGGAGGCCAAATCCCATATCCGCAACAATATTAATGAGTGTTTGTGTTCCTCATCATTACGAGGTTTCCAGTGATTTGTTCATCGGTGTCCATTTTGAGATGTGTTCGAGCATCAATCACACTCGGACTGATTGTGACGTCATCTCCCAAATCCAATTAACCACGTGACCGATTCGGCTCTTTCTTTCTCAAACATATCATTCGTAGTCACGTGTGTGTGATGCAGAACTCGAACGTGTATTCACTAGCATCCATTACTGATGCATAAACGACCAAAACTCGTGATTGAAAATTCCCTTCGTTGTGCTCTGTGACGAATACAAGGTGTAAGGTCGGAAGGTTGTTATATCATGCGGTAGTTGTTGGTCGTGCAGTAATTATAAGCAGGACGGTGAAGTATCAGTGACGTGTCGTGATCTGGCGTGACTTGTGATGATTCAGTGTGACATGTGTCATGTGATGATCCGCTCTGACGTGTGATGATCCGGTGTGACTTGTGGTGATCCGATGTAACATCTAGTGATCCAGTATGACATGTGATGATCCGCTATGACGTGTGATGATCCGGTGTGACGTGTAGTGATCCGATGTAACATGTGATGATCCGCTATGACATGTGATGATCCGGTGTGACGTGCAGTGATCCGTTATGACATGTGATGATCCGGTGTGATGTGTAGTGATCCGATGTAACATGTGATGATCCGCTATGACATGTGATGATCCGGTGTGACGTGTAGTGATCCGATGTAACATGTGATGATCCGCTATGACATCTAGTGATCCAGTTTGACATGTGATGATCCGCTATGGCGTGCGCTGATCCGGTGTGACGTGTAGTGATCCGGTATGACATCTAGTTATCCAGTATGACATATAGTGATCCAGTTTGACATGTGATGATCCGGTATGACATCTAGTGATCCAGTATGACATGTGATGATCTGCTATGACGTGTGATGATCCGGTGTGACTGTGATGATCCAGTGTGATGTATGATGATTTGGTGTGACGTGTGATGATCCGTTATGACATCTAGTGATGCAGTTTGACATCTAGTGATCCAGTATGACATGTGATGATCCGTTATGACATCTAGTGTTCCAGTATGACATCTAGTGATCCAGAATGACATCTAGTGTTCCAGTATGACATGTGATGATCTGGTGTGATGTGTGATGTGTGATGATCCGTTGTGATGTGTCATGATCCGGTGTGACATATCGTGATCCAGTATGACGTGTGATGATCCGTTGTGAGTCGTATTGATCTGGTATGACATGTGATGGTCCGTTGTGACATGTGATGATCCGCTATGACATGTGATGATCCGTTATGATGTGTGAGGATCCGGTGTGATGTGTGATGATCCATTGTGAGGTGTATTGATCTGGTATGACATGTGATGATCTGCTATGACGTGTGATGATCCGGTGTGACATGTGATGATCCGGTTTGACGTATGATGATTTGGTGTGACGTGTGATGATCCGGTATGACATCTAGTGATCCAGTTTGATATCTAGTGATCCAGTTTGACATCTAGTGATCCAGTATAACATCTGGTGTTCCAGTATGACATGTGATGATCCAGTGTGATGTGTGATATGTGATGATCCGGTGTGACGTGTGATGATCCGGGGTGATGTGTGATGATCCGTTGTGACGTGTAATGATCCGGTGTGACATGTAGTGATCCAGTATGACGTGTGATGATCCGGTGTGACATGTGATGATCCGTTGTGACGTGTGAGGATCCGGTGTGACGTGTGAGGATCTGGTGTGACGTGTGATGATCCGTTGTGAGGTGTATTGATCTGGTATGACATGTGATGATCCGGTGTGTATTCACGAGCTTAACGGCCGGCTTAACATCCATCCAAAGGACAACACGCACACATTCACACTTTCTGTTCAGTTCAGGTGTTTTGTTGTTGTTTTGGAAATTAGGTATAAAAATAAAATGACAACCACACCCATGAATGTTCCTAGACTCGCCCGCGCCCCTCTCCAGATATGTCGTGCACCCGGCATGGTCACCTTGCAGGTTTCCGTTCTCCATCATCCTCAGGCTTGGGGGGGGGGGGGGGGAGGGGGTTGAAACAACAACAACACCAGGTAAGTTTACCCTCTCGCTAATACCTTGGTGGACATGAATATTTAAGATCACAATAAAGGACTTCATAACTTCAGTTGATGATGAAATGAACAAACGAGCAATATTTCTGCAACATAAATTATGACGTCATTTAATAACCGTGAATCGAATTAGAGTTCGTCGAACACTTTACCCCGCACAGTTTTGAGAAAAACGACATGAGACGGGTTTTTTCAACTTTGCACAAACACATTTCCTATGACGAGCCGCCATTTTGTCCGAATCTCGATAGTCCACCATGTTGAGAGCGAGCGGAACGTTTGATTGGTCAAGGTGGCGTAATAGTCTGGCCTTGTACTGCTAAACAAAAGGTTCCTGAAAGTGTCAACAAGGAGATTTGTGTTCTACACTCTACAAAGTTCAAGCATATAATTTAATTTAAATAAAATAAAGGTTGTATGAAAAAAAAACCCCCACTGAATCGAAGTCCATCGCGGTTGATTCAGAGGCGGCCCGCTGAACAGCTGGTTAGTTTTCCGATTCGTTGTCTACCATGTTCAAAATTGAAATATGCCATGAAATTGAAATTAAGTGGTTCCTTGATCAAAGACTGATGTCTGCAGACAGACAGAGTGAACTTATTGCTGAACTCTGCTTTGTGCTTCGCCCCGCGCAAGGTAAAAATTCAGGTATACCGGCATCCCTTAAAGTCGGAGCATTGTTGGAGATCAAATTAACAAAGGGTTCCTTCAGAATGGAGCACATGCGACACCAGGAAGGCAGTTTCTGTCTCAAAACGAAATGTGCTTGTGATTTACAATCTTTGCCCTTCATAGCTTGGGATGGAACTGCCCGGAACCGCCACGCGGACCCTGGTGACCAGGTGCTCTGCCATCCGTGGAGGCCACCGGGGCTTAGGTAAGAACCCCAGAGGCAAGTAGGATCACGTCCACTAACCAGGCAAGTTTGCGTGGCTGATAATGAACTCCGTACTGGTCACAGCATCTTGTTGCAGGATTTGCTAAAGGAGTTCGAGGGTGAGAAATACATCAAGAGGTTTTGCCATCAACTCGGTGGAGTTGGGATGATTTCCACTTTCAATAATCGGATTCCTTACGACACAGAAGCTTAACCAAGTAAGCCGACCACTTAACCAAGTTACTATTTTTTTTGTAGGTGCCTAAAACACTCCCTGCACCCACTAAGGAAAATTTATATTTAATATTATATCACACACAGTGGAAGTGGAAGGAATGTATGGAGACAAAAGGTCTGAAGGTGAGGTGAAAATAACTGGGAAGTGGCCGTGTGCTGTGTGCAGGAAAGGTGTCGGAGTGAACTCCATTCAATGTACAATGTGCGCTGAGTGGGTTCATCAAAAATGTAGTGCTTTGAGAGGGTCATTAACCAGAGTGGCAGCTACATTCAAGTGTAAGGTGTGCACAGAGGGAGCTGCAGATGGAGGAAATGTTGAGTTGGAACTTGGAGACGGCGTGAAGCTGGAAGGTGTGAAAACATTTTGCTATCTCGGAGACATGCTGAATGGAGAAGGTGGATCAGATTCGGCAACGGTTGCTGGAGTGAGATGTGCATGGAAGAAGTTTCGGGAACTGAGTGGCGTGCTGACGAGGGGGGGAGTGTCGTTGAAGCTGAAGGGAAAGGTGTATGCTGCATGTGTGAGAAGTGTTATGATTTATGGAAGCGAGACATGGGTAATGAATGTAGGGCAGCAACGAAGGCTGGAAAGGGTGGAAATGCGAATGGTTCGGTGGATGTGTGGAGTATCATTGAGAAAGAGGAAGACAAATTATGAATTGTGAAACATGATGGGAATAGAGCTTGTGATGGATGCTGTGAAGAGAAACAGGTTGAGATGGTTTGGTCATGTGTTGAGGAAGGGTGAAAGTGACTGGTTGAGAAGAGTGATGGAAATGAATGTAGAAGGAAGTAGAGGATGGGGAAGACCGAGAAAGACTTGGCTAAAGACGGTGGAAGAAGAAATGCAGGTAAGGGGGTTAACAAGGGGAGATGCAGAAAATAGGGTAAATGGAGAAGATTGTCATGGGGCCTGTAAGGCTAACCCCCACTCTAACAGGGAAAATGGCCTTAAAATGACGTTGTTATTGTACACACAGTAATCTGGGATAATTTAATACTACCTTTCACATCGCTTCAAAGACTCAGACACTTGTCCAGCAATTTTTAAAAAATCAAAGAAAAAAATCGGATGACGACGGAGCCGGACGGAACCGGACGATGACGAAGAGGAAGAGGAAGAGGAGGAGGAAGAGGTGGAGCAAGTGAGTCGGACAAGAAGCCGAGCTGCTTCAAGGTCCTGAGCGAACGTTGGCGAACGAGGGTCACGTGTGAACGTTGGGTTTCCTGGGAAAGGGATTCCGGCGACAGAGTTGTTATCGCTGTGACAGATAAACCTGCGTGACAGGTTTTGCGGTTGATTCCGACGAGAATCATCGGAGTGCTGTTACGCCACGAGAACGGGCCGTCGGCCATTTTTTACCTTGCGCAGGATTTGCGCTTCGCTCAAGGTTTTTCACTTCGCTTCAACCATTCTCACCGCATCCAGACGTTAATTTGGCGTTTGTGTGTAACGTGGCTTTTGAGTGGGAAATCTGCGGTTCGCCGATTGAGAGCCGTCAAACGTCCATACCTGAAGGTGTGATTTCCCCGTCGCTTCTCGAGGACACCTGCGCCAATCTTTGGCAGTGTAACTGCCAACCCAATGGGATTCTGGTCTCGATACGACATCGTACGGACGATCACTTGAGTGGATCGACTTTGGCTTGAAGCCGGAATCAACTTTGGCTTGAAGCCGGGAAAGAGACATTGGGAATGTTCTTCTTTTCACTCACTTGGAGCACAGTGAGTTATATCGTACGAACCTGATGGTACCATCATAGGAAATATATATTGGTTGTACAATTGATTACTATTGTTGTTGTACTGTTATTCTTGTGTGATCTTAATACAATACTTGTTTGTTGGTAACAATTGGTGTGGTTTCACCATTGATCTTTGACATACAGAATAACACATCTTTCTGCCGTGACTCCTCTCGGGGCTCGGAGGTACACCGTGACCGGGGTTTGGGGAGGAGCACGTAACAAAGGGGAGATGCAGAAAATAGGGTAAAATGGAGAAGATTGTCATGGGGCCTGCAAGGCTAACCCCCGCTCTAACAGGGAAAATGTCCTTAAAATGACTGTTGTTGTTGTTGTACACACAGTAATCTGGGATAATTTAATACTACCTTTCACATCGCTTCAAAGGCTCAGACATTGACGAAGATCCGTTCAGTCATCCCTGAGAAAAAGATCCCGACACCTAGACAGACGCTGGGCTCTCTTATAGTTTGGACGAGTGTCACATGATTTGATTTAAACATTTCTGTTGTAAAGGAGCTCAAATGGAAGACAATTGTGTGACATTTTCATGATACAGACCACAGGGTAGATCATATAGAATGTATCAAAGTGTGATGAATTTCTATCTTGCTACATGCGAGTATTTGTATATCTGCCATAGTACGGTAACCTTTGTGTTGTTTTTGACTTAGAAGGTGGATGATAGATTAGGATTAGGGAATAAGTAGGGCGTTGGATATTTTACTTTCAGCATGTAGACTGTGCTTAAGACGAGACATGTCGAGAGACGTGCTAAGGCTGGTTTATAACCACAAACGTTTGGCATCATCGTTGGCTAGGGGCAGATCCGGCATTATCCGAAGGAGTGGGTGCTAAGTCCCATTAAAGGCAACCTCACCAAGAGATCTTTACTACAGCCATATCCATACTATCACTTGTTAAAAAAGGAAAAGGATTAATATTCCATTACAATGCATGGAATCAAGAAAACTTTCATAGGAATATGATAACTGCCAAAGTAAACAAGGAGAAGCTGATGTTTCACTCATTCACCCTTCATTGGAACAAAAGAATAGCGTTGCTTCTTCTGAATGTTTCATTCTCTTCTTCTCTAACCCTTTTTTCCTTTTCAATGCCTCCACCTTTATCCTTCAACCTCTCCTCGTGGACTTGCTTGAAAAACACACTTTGTTCTTAGCATTCACGGGAACTTTGAGCCTGAAGGTTGAGTGTAATGCTCAAGCACCCCACCAGACCCCCCTGGATCTGCGTAATAGAATTGGATATAATGTTACAGGAATCTGATATTATAAGCTTTCATTGTGCCAGACATGCAGCATTACTACAGCAGGGGAAAAAAACAAAGGCCCTAAAGGCAGGGTGGAAGAGAAAGCCTTCATCACAGACAGCCGAGCCAAATTCATCATGAGAAAAGTTAATAAATCTTGAGGTAGATATAAACTTGCTTACAAAGAGAAAATCTTTCCCACAGAGAGGAAATCTTTCCCATAGAGAGAAAATCTTTCCCATAGAGAGAAAATCTTTCCCATAGAGAGACAATCTTTCCCATAGAGAGACAATCTTTCCAATAGAGAGAAAATCTTTCCGATAGAGAGAAAATCTTTCCCATAGAGAGACAATCTTTCCCATAGAGAGAAAATCTTTCCCTTAGAGAGAAAATCTTTCCCACAGAGAGAAAATCTTTCCCACAGAGAGGAAATCTTTCCCATAGAGAGAAAATCTTTCCCATAGAGAGAAAATCTTTCCAATAGAGAGACAATCTTTCCGAAAGAGAGAAAATCTTTCCCACAGAGAGAAAATCTTTCCCACAGAGAGGAAATCTTTCCCATAGAGAGAAAATCTTTCCCATAGAGAGAAAATCTTTCCCATAGAGAGAAAATCTTTCCCATAGAGAGACAATCTTTCCAATAGAGAGACAATCTTTCCGAAAGAGAGAAAATCTTTCCGATAGAGAGAAAATCTTTCCCATAGAGAGACAATCTTTCCCATAGAGAGAAAATCTTTCCCTTAGAGAGAAAATCTTTCCCTTAGAGAGAAAATCTTTCCCTTAGAGAGAAAATCTTTCCGATAGAGAGAAAATCTTTCCCATAGAGAGACAATCTTTCCCATAGAGAGAAAATCTTTCCCATAGAGAGAAAATCTTTCCCATAGAGAGAAAATCTTTCCCTTAGAGAGAAAATCTTTCCAATAGAGAGACAATCTTTCCCATAGAGAGACAATCTTTCCAATAGAGAGACAATCTTTCCCATAGAGAGACAATCTTTCCCTTAGAGAGAAAATCTTTCCCATAGAGAGAAAATCTTTCCCTTAGAGAGAAAATCTTTCCCATAGAGAGAAAATCTTTCCCTTCGAGAGAAAATCTTTCCCATAGAGAGAAAATCTTTCCCACAGAGAGAAAATCTTTCCCATAGAGAGAAAATCTTTCCCTTAGAGAGAAAATCTTTCCAATAGAGAGACAATCTTTCCCATAGAGAGACAATCTTTCCCACAGAGAGAAAATCTTTCCCTTAGAGAGAAAATCTTTCCCTTAGAGAGAAAATCTTTCCCATAGAGAGAAAATCTTTCCCACAGAGAGAAAATCTTTCCCATAGAGAGAAAATCTTTCCCTTAGAGAGAAAATCTTTCCAATAGAGAGACAATCTTTCCCATAGAGAGACAATCTTTCCAATAGAGAGACAATCTTTCCCATAGAGAGACAATCTTTCCCTTAGAGAGAAAATCTTTCCCTTAGAGAGAAAATCTTTCCCTTAGAGAGAAAATCTTTCCCTTAGAGAGAAAATCTTTCCCTTAGAGAGAAAATCTTTCCCTTAGAGAGAAAATCTTTCCCTTAGAGAGAAAATCTTTCCAATAGAGAGACAATCTTTCCCATAGAGAGACAATCTTTCCAATAGAGAGACAATCTTTCCCATAGAGAGACAATCTTTCCCTTAGAGAGAAAATCTTTCCCTTAGAGAGAAAATCTTTCCCTTAGAGAGAAAATCTTTCCCTTAGAGAGAAAATCTTTCCCTTAGAGAGAAAATCTTTCCCTTAGAGAGAAAATCTTTCCCTTAGAGAGAAAATCTTTCCGATAGAGAGAAAACTTTCCCATAGAGAGACAATCTTTCCCTTAGAGAGAAAATCTTTCCCTTAGAGAGAAAATCTTTCCGATAGAGAGAAAATCTTTCCCATAGAGAGACAATCTTTCCCTTAGAGAGAAAATCTTTCCCACAGAGAGAAAATCTTTCCCACAGAGAGACAATCTTTCCCATAGAGAGAAAATCTTTCCCATAGAGAGAAAATCTTTCCCTTAGAGAGAAAATCTTTCCCACAGAGAGAAAATCTTTCCCACAGAGAGACAATCTTTCCCATAGAGAGAAAATCTTTCCCATAGAGAGAAAATCTTTCCCTTAGAGAGACAATCTTTCCCTTAGAGAGACAATCTTTCCCTTAGAGAGAAAATCTTTCCCATAGAGAGAAAATCTTTCCCTTAGAGAGACAATCTTTCCCTTAGAGAGACAATCTTTCCCTTAGAGAGAAAATCTTTCCCTTAGAGAGAAAATCTTTCCCTTAGAGAGAAAATCTTTCCCTTAGAGAGAAAATCTTTCCCTTAGAGAGAAAATCTTTCCCTTAGAGAGAAAATCTTTCCCACAGAGAGAAAATCTTTCCCTTAGAGAGAAAATCTTTCCCTTAGAGAGAAAATCTTTCCGATAGAGAGAAAATCTTTCCCTTAGAGAGAAAATCTTTCCCATAGAGAGACAATCTTTCCCATAGAGAGAAAATCTTTCCCATAGAGAGACAATCTTTCCCATAGAGAGAAAATCTTTCCCTTAGAGAGAAAATCTTTCCCTTAGAGAGAAAATCTTTCCCTTAGAGAGAAAATCTTTCCGAAAGAGAGAAAATCTTTCCCTTAGAGAGAAAATCTTTCCCATAGAGAGAAAATCTTTCCCATAGAGAGAAAATCTTTCCCATAGAGAGAAAATCTTTCCCTTAGAGAGAAAATCTTTCCCATAGAGAGAAAATCTTTCCCTTAGAGAGAAAATCTTTCCCTTAGAGAGAAAATCTTTCCCTTAGAGAGAAAATCTTTCCCTTAGAGAGACAATCTTTCCCTTAGAGAGACAATCTTTCCCTTAGAGAGAAAATCTTTCCGATAGAGAGAAAATCTTTCCCTTAGAGAGAAAATCTTTCCCATAGAGAGAAAATCTTTCCCTTAGAGAGAAAATCTTTCCCTTAGAGAGAAAATCTTTCCCTTAGAGAGAAAATCTTTCCCTTAGAGAGAAAATCTTTCCAATAGAGAGAAAATCTTTCCCATAGAGAGAAAATCTTTCCCTTAGAGAGAAAATCTTTCCCTTAGAGAGAAAATCTTTCCGATAGAGAGAAAATCTTTCCCTTAGAGAGAAAATCTTTCCCTTAGAGAGAAAATCTTTCCCATAGAGAGAAAATCTTTCCCTTAGAGAGAAAATCTTTCCGATAGAGAGAAAATCTTTCCCTTAGAGAGAAAATCTTTCCCTTAGAGAGAAAATCTTTCCCTTCGAGAGAAAATCTTTCCCATAGAGAGAAAATCTTTCCCATAGAGAGAAAATCTTTCCCTTAGAGAGAAAATCTTTCCCATAGAGAGAAAATCTTTCCAATAGAGAGAAAATCTTTCCCATAGAGAGAAAATCTTTCCCATAGAGAGAAAATCTTTCCAATAGAGAGAAAATCTTTCCCATAGAGAGAAAATCTTTCCCTTAGAGAGACAATCTTTCCCTTAGAGAGAAAATCTTTCCCTTAGAGAGACAATCTTTCCCATAGAGAGACAATCTTTCCCATAGAGAGAAAATATTTCCCTTAGAGAGAAAATCTTTCCCACAGAGAGAAAATCTTTCCCACAGAGAGAAAATCTTTCCCATAGAGAGAAAATCTTTCCCTTAGAGAGAAAATCTTTCCCTTAGAGAGACAATCTTTCCAATAGAGAGACAATCTTTCCGATAGAAAGACAATCTTTCCCTTAGAGAGAAAATCTTTCCCTTAGAGAGAAAATCTTTCCGATAGAGAGAAAATCTTTCCCATAGAGAGAAAATCTTTCCCATAGAGAGAAAATCTTTCCCATAGAGAGAAAATCTTTCCCTTAGAGAGACAATCTTTCCCTTAGAGAGACAATCTTTCCAATAGAGAGACAATCTTTCCGATAGAGAGACAATCTTTCCCTTAGAGAGAAAATCTTTCCCTTAGAGAGAAAATCTTTCCGATAGAGAGAAAATCTTTCCCTTAGAGAGACAATCTTTCCCATAGAGAGAAAATCTTTCCCTTAGAGAGAAAATCTTTCCCTTAGAGAGAAAATCTTTCCCTTAGAGAGAAAATCTTTCCAATAGAGAGAAAATCTTTCCCATAGAGAGAAAATCTTTCCCTTAGAGAGACAATCTTTCCGATAGAGAGAAAATCTTTCCCATAGAGAGAAAATCTTTCCCATAGAGAGAAAATCTTTCCCTTAGAGAGAAAATCTTTCCCTTAGAGAGAAAATCTTTCCCTTAGAGAGAAAATCTTTCCCTTAGAGAGACAATCTTTCCCTTAGAGAGACAATCTTTCCAATAGAGAGACAATCTTTCCCATAGAGAGAAAATCTTTCCCTTAGAGAGAAAATCTTTCCCATAGAGAGAAAATCTTTCCCTTAGAGAGAAAATCTTTCCCTTAGAGAGAAAATCTTTCCCTTAGAGAGAAAATCTTTCCCTTAGAGAGAAAATCTTTCCCATAGAGAGAAAATCTTTCCCTTAGAGAGAAAATCTTTCCCTTAGAGAGAAAATCTTTCCCTTAGAGAGAAAATCTTTCCCTTAGAGAGAAAATCTTTCCCATAGAGAGACAATCTTTCCCTTAGAGAGAAAATCTTTCCCATAGAGAGAAAATCTTTCCCATAGAGAGAAAATCTTTCCCATAGAGAGAAAATCTTTCCCATAGAGAGAAAATCTTTCCCACAGAGAGAAAATCTTTCCCACAGAGAGAAAATCTTTCCCATAGAGAGAAAATCTTTCCCTTAGAGAGAAAATCTTTCCGATAGAGAGAAAATCTTTCCCATAGAGAGAAAATCTTTCCGATAGAGAGAAAATCTTTCCCATAGAGAGAAAATCTTTCCCATAGAGAGAAAATCTTTCCCTTAGAGAGAAAATCTTTCCCTTAGAGAGAAAATCTTTCCCTTAGAGAGAAAATCTTTCCCTTAGAGAGACAATCTTTCCCTTAGAGAGAAAATCTTTCCGATAGAGAGAAAATCTTTCCCATAGAGAGAAAATCTTTCCGATAGAGAGAAAATCTTTCCCTTAGAGAGAAAATCTTTCCGATAGAGAGAAAATCTTTCCCTTAGAGAGACAATCTTTCCGATAGAGAGAAAATCTTTCCCTTAGAGAGACAATCTTTCCCTTAGAGAGACAATCTTTCCAATAGAGAGACAATCTTTCCCATAGAGAGAAAATCTTTCCCTTAGAGAGAAAATCTTTCCCATAGAGAGAAAATCTTTCCCTTAGAGAGAAAATCTTTCCCTTAGAGAGAAAATCTTTCCCTTAGAGAGAAAATCTTTCCCTTAGAGAGAAAATCTTTCCCATAGAGAGAAAATCTTTCCCTTAGAGAGAAAATCTTTCCCTTAGAGAGAAAATCTTTCCCATAGAGAGACAATCTTTCCAATAGAGAGAAAATCTTTCCCTTAGAGAGAAAATCTTTCCCATAGAGAGAAAATCTTTCCCACAGAGAGAAAATCTTTCCCATAGAGAGAAAATCTTTCCCTTAGAGAGAAAATCTTTCCCTTAGAGAGAAAATCTTTCCCTTAGAGAGAAAATCTTTCCCTTAGAGAGAAAATCTTTCCCTTAGAGAGAAAATCTTTCCCTTAGAGAGAAAATCTTTCCCTTAGAGAGAAAATCTTTCCCTTAGAGAGAAAATCTTTCCCATAGAGAGACAATCTTTCCAATAGAGAGAAAATCTTTCCCTTAGAGAGAAAATCTTTCCCATAGAGAGACAATCTTTCCCTTAGAGAGAAAATCTTTCCCTTAGAGAGAAAATCTTTCCCATAGAGAGAAAATCTTTCCCATAGAGAGAAAATCTTTCCCATAGAGAGAAAATCTTTCCCATAGAGAGAAAATCTTTCCCACAGAGAGAAAATCTTTCCCACAGAGAGAAAATCTTTCCCATAGAGAGAAAATCTTTCCCTTAGAGAGAAAATCTTTCCCACAGAGAGAAAATCTTTCCCACAGAGAGAAAATCTTTCCCACAGAGAGAAAATCTTTCCCATAGAGAGAAAATCTTTCCCTTAGAGAGAAAATCTTTCCCACAGAGAGAAAATCTTTCCCATAGAGAGAAAATCTTTCCCACAGAGAGAAAATCTTTCCCTTAGAGAGAAAATCTTTCCCATAGAGAGAAAATCTTTCCCATAGAGAGAAAATCTTTCCCACAGAGAGAAAATCTTTCCCATAGAGAGAAAATCTTTCCCACAGAGAGAAAATCTTTCCCTTAGAGAGAAAATCTTTCCCACAGAGAGAAAATCTTTCCCATAGAGAGAAAATCTTTCCCACAGAGAGAAAATCTTTCCCTTAGAGAGAAAATCTTTCCCATAGAGAGAAAATCTTTCCCACAGAGAGAAAATCTTTCCCTTAGAGAGAAAATCTTTCCCATAGAGAGAAAATCTTTCCCACAGAGAGAAAATCTTTCCCTTAGAGAGAAAATCTTTCCCTTAGAGAGAAAATCTTTCCCATAGAGAGAAAATCTTTCCCTTAGAGAGAAAATCTTTCCCTTAGAGAGAAAATCTTTCCCACAGAGAGAAAATCTTTCCCATAGAGAGAAAATCTTTCCCTTAGAGAGAAAATCTTTCCCATAGAGAGAAAATCTTTCCCTTAGAGAGAAAATCTTTCCCATAGAGAGAAAATCTTTCCCATAGAGAGAAAATCTTTCCGATAGAGAGACAATCTTTCCGATAGAGAGAAAATCTTTCCCATAGAGAGAAAATCTTTCCCATAGAGAGAAAATCTTTCCGAAAGAGAGAAAATCTTTCCCTTAGAGAGAAAATCTTTCCCATAGAGAGAAAATCTTTCCCATAGAGAGAAAATCTTTCCCATAGAGAGAAAATCTTTCCCTTAGAGAGAAAATCTTTCCCATAGAGAGAAAATCTTTCCCTTAGAGAGAAAATCTTTCCCTTAGAGAGAAAATCTTTCCCTTAGAGAGAAAATCTTTCCCTTAGAGAGAAAATCTTTCCCTTAGAGAGAAAATCTTTCCCTTAGAGAGAAAATCTTTCCCACAGAGAGAAAATCTTTCCCATAGAGAGAAAATCTTTCCCTTAGAGAGAAAATCTTTCCCTTAGAGAGAAAATCTTTCCCATAGAGAGAAAATCTTTCCCATAGAGAGACAATCTTTCCCATAGAGAGAAAATCTTTCCCACAGAGAGAAAATCTTTCCCATAGAGAGACAATCTTTCCCATAGAGAGAAAATCTTTCCCTTAGAGAGAAAATCTTTCCCTTAGAGAGAAAATCTTTCCCTTAGAGAGAAAATCTTTCCAATAGAGAGAAAATCTTTCCCATAGAGAGACAATCTTTCCAAAGAGAGACAATCTTTCCCTTAGAGAGAAAATCTTTCCCATAGAGAGAAAATCTTTCCCTTGGAGAGAAAATCTTTCCCATCGAGAGAAAATCTTTCCCATAGAGAGAAAATCTTTCCCATAGAGAGACAATCTTTCCCATAGAGAGAAAATCTTTCCCTTCGAGAGAAAATCTTTCCCATAGAGAGAAAATCTTTCCCTTCGAGAGAAAATCTTTCCCTTAGAGAGAAAATCTTTCCCTTAGAGAGAAAATCTTTCCCATAGAGAGAAAATCTTTCCCTTAGAGAGAAAATCTTTCCCTTAGAGAGAAAATCTTTCCCTTAGAGAGAAAATCTTTCCCATAGAGAGACAATCTTTCCCATAGAGAGAAAATCTTTCCCTTCGAGAGAAAATCTTTCCCATAGAGAGAAAATCTTTCCCTTCGAGAGAAAATCTTTCCCTTAGAGAGACAATCTTTCCCATAGAGAGAAAATCTTTCCCATAGAGAGAAAATCTTTCCCTTAGAGAGAAAATCTTTCCCTTAGAGAGAAAATCTTTCCCTTAGAGAGAAAATCTTTCCCATAGAGAGAAAATCTTTCCCACAGAGAGAAAATCTTTCCCATAGAGAGAAAATCTTTCCCACAGAGAGAAAATCTTTCCCTTAGAGAGAAAATCTTTCCCTTAGAGAGAAAATCTTTCCCTTAGAGAGAAAATCTTTCCCATAGAGAGAAAATCTTTCCCTTAGAGAGAAAATCTTTCCCTTAGAGAGAAAATCTTTCCCTTAGAGAGAAAATCTTTCCCTTAGAGAGAAAATCTTTCCCATAGAGAGAAAATCTTTCCCATAGAGAGAAAATCTTTCCCACAGAGAGAAAATCTTTCCCATAGAGAGAAAATCTTTCCCATCGAGAGAAAATCTTTCCCTTAGAGAGGAAATCTTTCCGACAGAGAGAAAATCTTTCCGACAGAGAGAAAATCTTTCCCATAGAGAGAAAATCTTTCCCTTAGAGAGAAAATCTTTCCCTTAGAGAGAAAATCTTTCCCTTAGAGAGAAAATCTTTCCGAAAGAGAGAAAATCTTTCCCTTAGAGAGAAAATCTTTCCGATAGAGAGAAAATCTTTCCCATAGAGAGAACATCTTTCCGATAGAGAGAAAATCTTTCCGATAGAGAGAAAATCTTTCCGATAGAGAGAAAATCTTTCCCTTAGAGAGAAAATCTTTCCGATAGAGAGAAAATCTTTCCCTTAGAGAGAAAATCTTTCCCATAGAGAGAAAATCTTTCCCTTAGAGAGAAAATCTTTCCGATAGAGAGAAAATCTTTCCGATAGAGAGAAAATCTTTCCCATAGAGAGAAAATCTTTCCGATAGAGAGAAAATCTTTCCCTTAGAGAGAAAATCTTTCCCTTAGAGAGAAAATCTTTCCCTTAGAGAGACAATCTTTCCCATAGAGAGACAATCTTTCCAATAGAGAGACAATCTTTCCAATAGAGAGACAATCTTTCCCTTAGAGAGAAAATCTTTCCCTTAGAGAGAAAATCTTTCCCATAGAGAGAAAATCTTTCCCTTAGAGAGAAAATCTTTCCCTTAGAGAGAAAATCTTTCACTTAGAGAGAAAATCTTTCCCTTAGAGAGACAATCTTTCCAATAGAGAGACAATCTTTCCAATAGAGAGACAATCTTTCCCTTAGAGAGAAAATCTTTCCCTTAGAGAGAAAATCTTTCCCATAGAGAGAAAATCTTTCCCTTAGAGAGAAAATCTTTCCCTTAGAGAGAAAATCTTTCCCATAGAGAGAAAATCTTTCCCATAGAGAGACAATCTTTCCAATAGAGAGAAAATCTTTCCCATAGAGAGACAATCTTTCCAAAGAGAGACAATCTTTCCCTTAGAGAGAAAATCTTTCCCATAGAGAGAAAATCTTTCCCTTGGAGAGAAAATCTTTCCCATCGCGAGAAAATCTTTCCCTTCGAGAGAAAATCTTTCCCATAGAGAGAAAATCTTTCCCTTCGAGAGAAAATCTTTCCCAAAGAGAGAAAATCTTTTCCAAAGAGAGAAAATCTTTCCCTTAGAGAGAAAATCTTTCCCATAGAGAGAAAATCTTTCTCTTAGAGAGAAAATCTTTCCCTTAGAGAGAAAATCTTTCCCTTAGAGAGAAAATCTTTCCCATAGAGAGAAAATCTTTCCCATAGAGAGAAAATCTTTCCCACAGAGAGAAAATCTTTCTTGATCTGAACTTGATCTGAACAAAGTAGTAGCAATGTTGAAGTCCTTGAAATGTTTTGTATGTGAAAAACGAGAGTGCTTTCATGTTTATGAGGAGAAAGGAAAGGAGATGTCTGGAACTGATGATTATGTGCAGCTGCAGACACGCAATCGTCAACGAAATGTGCACCTCAATCCATTGGATTATGGACGATCAGAAGAAGGTGCACTCTCACTGCCTGAAAAATTTCGACTTCAGAATTTTCTTCCAGTAATTGATCAGTTTCTGAGTTCATTGGAGCAACGATTGGAAGCCCATGAGAACACCTGTTCTCTTTTCGGTTTCTTGCGTAAACTGGAATCACTGGACTGCGATGAAATCGAAGCACCTGCAGCAAAATTGGTTGCTGAGTACAAGGATGATCTAGATCAAACACTTGGTGTTGAACTTGTGCAGTTTGCAGACTTCCTCACTCATTTACTGGTATACGAAGATGATAAGATAGGGAGAGAACATTTCCTTTACAAACTGTTGATGGACAAGAAAGTTGCGGATACATTTCCAAATGTCAAGATAATTTTCTTCTGCGAATTCTAGTTTTGTTCTGCGAATTCTAGTTTTGTTCTGCAAATTCTAGTTTTCTTCTGCGAATTATAGTTTTCTTCTGCGTATTCTGGTTTTGTTCTGCAAATTCTAGTTTTCTTCTGCGAATTCTAGTTTTCTTCTGCGTATTCTGGTTTTGTTCTGCGAATTATAGTTTTCTTCTGCGAATTCTGGTTTTGTTCTGCGAATTCTAGTTTTCTTCTGCGAATTCTGGTTTTGTTCTGCGAATTCTAGTTTTCTTCTGCGAATTCTGGTTTTGTTCTGCGAATTCTAGTTTTCTTCTGTGAATTCTAGTTTTGTTCTGCGAATTCTAGTTTTCTTCTGCGAATTCTGGTTTTGTTCTGCGAATTCTAGTTTTCTTCTGCGAATTCTGGTTTTGTTCTGCGAATTCTAGTTTTCTTCTGCGAATTCTGGTTTTGTTCTGTGAATTCTAGTTTTCTTCTGTGAAGTCTAGTTTTGTTCTGCGAATTTGTTTTCTTCTGCAAATTCTAGTTTTCTTCTGCGAATTCTAGTTTTGTTCTGCGAATTCTAGTTTTGTTCTGTGAATTCTAGTTTTGTTTTGTGAATTCTAGTTTTCTTCTGTGAATTCTAGTTTTGTTCTGCGAATTTGTTTTCTTCTGCAAATTCTAGTTTTCTTCTGCAAATTCTAGTTTTCGTCTGCGTATTCTGGTTTTGTTCTGTGAATTCTAGTTTTGTTCTGCGAATTTTAGTTTTGTTCTGCGAATTCTAGTTTTCTTCTGCGAATTCTAGTTTTGTTCTGTGAATTCTAGTTTTCTTCTGCAAATTCTAGTTTTCTTCTGCAAATTCTAGTTTTCTTCTGCAAATTCTAGTTTTCTTCTGCAAATTCTAGTTTTCGTCTGCGTATTCTGGTTTTGTTCTGTGAATTCTAGTTTTGTTCTGCGAATTTTAGTTTTGTTCTGCGAATTCTAGTTTTCTTCTGCGAATTCTAGTTTTGTTCTGTGAATTCTAGTTTTCTTCTGCAAATTCTAGTTTTCTTCTGCGAATTCTAGTTTTCTTCTGCGTATTCTGGTTTTGTTCTGTGAATTCTAGTTTTCTTCTGCGAATTCTGGTTTTGTTCTGCGAATTCTAGTTTTGTTCTGCGAATTCTAGTTTTGTTCTGCGAATTCTAGTTTTGTTCTGTGAATTCTAGTTTTGTTTTGTGAATTCTAGTTTTCTTCTGTGAATTCTAGTTTTGTTCTGCGAATTCTAGTTTTGTTCTGCGAATTCTAGTTTTGTTCTGTGAATTCTAGTTTTGTTTTGTGAATTCTAGTTTTCTTCTGTGAATTCTAGTTTTGTTCTGCGAATTCTAGTTTTGTTCTGTGAATTCTAGTTTTGTTTTGCGAATTCTAGTTTTGTTCTGTGAATTCTAGTTTTCTTCTGCGTATTCTGGTTTTGTTCTGTGAATTCTAGTTTTCTTCTGTGAATTCTGGTTTTGTTCTGCGAATTCTAGTTTTGTTCTGCGAATTCTAGTTTTGTTCTGCGAATTCTAGTTTTGTTTTGTGAATTCTAGTTTTGTTTTGTGAATTCTAGTTTTCTTCTGCGAATTATAGTTTTGTTCTGCGAATTCTAGTTTTCTTCTGCGAATTATAGTTTTCTTCTGCGAATTATAGTTTTGTTCTGCGAATTCTAGTTTTGTTCTGTGAATTCTAGTTTTGTTTTGTGAATTCTAGTTTTCGTCTGCGAATTATAGTTTTGTTCTGCGAATTCTAGTTTTCTTCTGCGAATTCTAGTTTTGTTCTGTGAATTCTAGTTTTCTTCTGCGAATTCTAGTTTTGTTCTGCGAATTCTAGTTTTGTTCTGCGAATTCTAGTTTTCTTCTGCGAATTCTAGTTTTCTTCTGCGAATTCTAGTTTTGTTCTGCGAATTCTAGTTTTGTTCTGTGAATTCTAGTTTTCTTCTGCGAATTCTAGTTTTGTTCTGCGAATTCTAGTTTTCTTCTGCGAATTCTAGTTTTCTTCTGCGAATTCTAGTTTTCTTCTGCGAATTCTAGTTTTCTTCTGCGAATTCTAGTTTTCTTCTGCGAATTCTAGTTTTCTTCTGCGAATTCTAGTTTTGTTCTGCGAATTCTTGTTTTGTTCTGCGAATTCTAGTTTTCTTCTGTGAATTCTAGTTTTCTTCTGCGAATTCTAGTTTTCTTCTGCGAATTCTGGTTTTCTTCTGTGAATTCTAGTTTTCTTCTGCAAATTCTAGTTTTGTTCTGCGAATCCTAGTTTTGTTCTGCGAATTCTAGTTTTGGTCTGCAAATTTTAGTTTTCTTCTGCGAATACTCGTTTTCTTCTGTGAATTCTAGTTTTCTTCTGTGAATTCTAGTTTTGTTCTGTGAATTCTAGTTTTCTTCTGCGATTTCTAGTTTTGTTCTGTGAATTCTCGTTTTCTTCTGCGAATTCTAGTTTTCTTCTGCGAATTCTAGTTTTCTTCTGTGAATTCTAGTTTTCTTCTGCGAATTCTAGTTTTCTTCTGTGAATTCTAGTTTTCTTCGGCAAATTTTAGTTTTCTTTTGCGAATTCTAGTTTTGTTCTGCGAATTCTAGTTGTTTTCTTCTGCGAATTCTAGTTTTCTTCTGCGAAATCTAGTTTTCTTCTGCGAATTCTAGTTTTGTGCTGCAAATTCTAGTTTGTTTTGCGAATTCTGGTTTTGTTCTGCGAATTTTAGTTTTCTTCTGTGAATTCTAGTTTTGTTCTGTGAATTCTCGTTTTCTTCTGTGAATTCTAGTTTTCTTCTTCGAATTATAGTGTTCTTCTTCGAATTCTAGTTTTCTTCTGCGAATTCTAGTTTTCTTCAGCAAATTTTAGTTTTCTATTGCGAATTCTAGTTTTCTTCTGCGAATTCTAGTTTTGTTCTGCGAATTCTGGTTTTGTTCTGTGAATTCTAGTTTTGTTCTGCGAATTCTAGTGTTCTTCTGCAAATTCTAGTTTTCTTCTGCGAATTCTCGTTTTCTTCTGCGAATTCTAGTTTTCTTCTGCAAATTCTAGTTTTCTTCTGCGAATTTCAGTTTTGTTCTACGAATTCTAGTTTTCTTCTGCGAATTCTCGTTTTCTTCTGTGAATTCTATTTTTGTTCTGCGAATTCTAGTTTTCTTCTGCGAATTCTAGTTTTCTTCTGCGAATTCTAGTTTTCTTCTGCGAATTCTAGTTTTCTTCTGCGAATTCTAGTTTTCTTCTGCGAATTCTAGTTTTCTTCTGCGAATTCTAGTTTTGTTCTGCGAATTCTAGTTTTGTTCTGCGAATTCTAGTTTTGTTCTGCGAATTCTTGTTTTGTTCTGCGAATTCTAGTTTTCTTCTGCGAATTCTAGTTTTCTTCTGCGAATTCTAGTTTTCTTCTGCGAATTCTGGTTTTCTTCTGTGAATTCTAGTTTTCTTCTGCAAATTCTAGTTTTGTTCTGCGAATCCTAGTTTTGTTCTGCGAATTCTAGTTTTGGTCTGCAAATTTTAGTTTTCTTCTGCGAATACTCGTTTTCTTCTGTGAATTCTAGTTTTCTTCTGTGAATTCTAGTTTTGTTCTGTGAATTCTAGTTTTCTTCTGCGATTTCTAGTTTTGTTCTGTGAATTCTCGTTTTCTTCTGCGAATTCTAGTTTTCTTCTGCGAATTCTAGTTTTCTTCTGTGAATTCTAGTTTTCTTCTGCGAATTCTAGTTTTCTTCTGTGAATTCTAGTTTTCTTCGGCAAATTTTAGTTTTCTTTTGCGAATTCTAGTTTTGTTCTGCGAATTCTAGTTGTTTTCTTCTGCGAATTCTAGTTTTCTTCTGCGAAATCTAGTTTTCTTCTGCGAATTCTAGTTTTGTGCTGCAAATTCTAGTTTGTTTTGCGAATTCTGGTTTTGTTCTGCGAATTTTAGTTTTCTTCTGTGAATTCTAGTTTTGTTCTGCGAATTCTCGTTTTCTTCTGTGAATTCTAGTTTTCTTCTTCGAATTATAGTGTTCTTCTTCGAATTCTAGTTTTCTTCTGCGAATTCTAGTTTTCTTCGGCAAATTTTAGTTTTCTTTTGCGAATTCTAGTTTTCTTCTGCGAATTCTAGTTTTGTTCTGCGAATTCTGGTTTTGTTCTGTGAATTCTAGTTTTGTTCTGCGAATTCTAGTGTTCTTCTGCAAATTCTAGTTTTCTTCTGCGAATTCTCGTTTTCTTCTGCGAATTCTAGTTTTCTTCTGCAAATTCTAGTTTTCTTCTGCGAATTTCAGTTTTGTTCTACGAATTCTAGTTTTCTTCTGCGAATTCTCGTTTTCTTCTGTGAATTCTATTTTTGTTCTGCGACTTCTAGTTTTCTTCTATGAATTCTAGTTTTCTTCTGCGAATTCTAGTTTTCTTCTGCGAATTCTAGTTTTCTTCTGCGAATTCTAGTTTTCTTCTGCGAATTCTAGTTTTCTTCTGCGAATTCTAGTTTTCTTCTGCGATTTCTAGTTTTCTTCTGCGAATTCTCATTTTCTTCTGCGAATTCTAGTTTTCTTCTGCGAATTCTAGTTTTCTTCTGTGAATTTTAGTTTTCTTCTGCGAATTTTAGTTTTCTTCTGTGAATTCTAGTTTTCTTCTGCGAATTCTAGTTTTCTTCTGCGAATTCTCATTTTCTTCTGCAAATTCTAGTTTTCTCCTGCAAATTCTAGTTTTGTACTGCGAATTTTAGTTTTCTTCTGTGAATTCTCGTTTTGTTCTGCGAATTTTAGTTTTGTTCTGCGAATGTTCGTTTTGTTCTGCGAATTCTAGTTTTGTTCTGCGAATTCTAGTTTTGTTCTGTGAATTCTGGTTTTGTTCTGCGAATTCTAGTTTTAATAATAATAATAATAATTCATTTATTTTGTATAGCGCTTTTCCAGAAGCCCAAAGGCGCTTTGACAGAGTGGCAAACATAATGCATAACAATACATGAAAACAACAATTGCAAAAAAGACAAGAATCAATAGGGAAATATTTAAAGCAAAAGGAGGGAGAAGGAGAAGAGATAGTCAGGGGTTAAATGCTGTGGGTTGAATGTTGAATGCAGTGTTGAACAGGTGGGTCTTTAGTGATGTTTTGAATGTGGTGAGTGAGGAGGAGTCTCTGATGGTGTGAGGTAGTGAGTTCCAGAGGGTGGGAGCAGCGATGGAGAAGGCCCTGTCCCCCCAGGATCTGAATTTGGTCCGGATGGAGGGGGTCAGGAGGTTGGTACCAGCAGAGCGGAGGTTGCGGGTGGGAGTGTGTCTGGAGAGGAGGTCAGCCAGGTAGGATGGGGCCAGGTTATGGAGGGCTTTGTATGTCAAGAGGAGGATTTTGTACTGGATTCTCTGGGGGATGGGGAGCCAGTGAAGCTTGTAAAGGACGGGGGTGATGTGGTCACGGGTCCGGGAATGGGTGAGTAGACGGGCAGCGGAGTTCTGAATGTATTGGAGTTTATTGGTGATTTTTGAGGGTGAACCATAGAGGAGGCTATTGCAGTACTCCAGACGGGAGGTGATGAAGGCGTGGATGAGGGTTTCTGCAGCCGTGGAGGAGAGGGATGAGCGGAGACGGGCAATGTTTTTCAGGTGAAAGAAGGCTGACTTTGTGATCTGTTTAGTGTATTTGTCGAAGGAAAGGGTTTGGTCAAAGATGACGCCAAGATTCCGGATGTGAGGGGAGGTGGATACTGGGATACCGTCGATGTTGAGGGCAAAGTTATGGGTGGATTTTGTGAGCGTTTTTGGGCCAATGATGATTATTTCAGATTTATCACAGTTAAGCTTGAGGAAGTTGATTTGAAGCCAGGATTTTATTTCAGTGATGCAGTTTGTCAGGATAGAGTGGGTGTCGGTGGAGACGGACTTGGTGGAGATGAAAAGCTGGATGTCATCGGCGAAGCAGTGGAATTGGAGACCATGACGGCGGATTAAGTGACCGAGCGGGGACAGGTAAAGGATGAAGAGGAGGGGGCCAAGAACTGAACCTTGGGGGACACCTTGGGGGAGGGGAGCAGTGGGGGATTTGCAGTTATTGATGGAGATGAACTGGCATCTGTCAGAGAGGTATGATTTAATCCAAGAGAGGGCAGTGCCGGTAACGTTAAAGGTGGATTCAAGTCGGGTGAGGAGGATAGTGTGATCGATGGTGTCAAAGGCAGCGCTGAGGTCGAGGAGGACGAGAATGTTGAGGTTGCCAGCGTCAGAGGAGAGGAGAAGGTCGTTGGTGATTTTGAGGAGAGCAGTTTCAGTACTGTGGTTGGACCGGAATCCGGATTGGAATGTTTCATACAGGTTATTGGCAGAGAGGTGATGTTTGAGTTGAGCGGCTACAGCGCGTTCCAAAACTTTTGACAGAAAGGGTAGGTTGGAAAGGGTTTTCTTCTGCGAATTCTAGTTTTCTTCTGCGAATTCTAGTTTTCTTCTGCGATTTCTAGTTTTCTTCTGCGAATTCTCATTTTCTTCTGCGAATTCTAGTTTTCTTCTGCGAATTCTAGTTTTCTTCTGCGAATTCTAGTTTTGTTCTGCGAATTCTAGTTTTGTTCTGTGAATTCTAGTTTTGTTTTGTGAATTCTAGTTTTCTTCTGTGAATTCTAGTTTTGTTCTGCGAATTCTAGTTTTGTTCTGCGAATTCTAGTTTTGTTCTGTGAATTCTAGTTTTGTTCTGCGAATTCTAGTTTTGTTTTGTGAATTCTAGTTTTCTTCTGTGAATTCTAGTTTTGTTCTGCGAATTCTAGTTTTGTTCTGTGAATTCTAGTTTTGTTTTGCGAATTCTAGTTTTGTTCTGTGAATTCTAGTTTTCTTCTGCGTATTCTGGTTTTGTTCTGTGAATTCTAGTTTTGTTCTGTGAATTCTAGTTTTGTTTTGCGAATTCTAGTTTTCTTCTGCGAATTCTCATTTTCTTCTGCGAATTCTAGTTTTCTTCTGCGAATTCTAGTTTTGTTCTGCGAATTCTAGTTTTGTTCTGTGAATTCTAGTTTTGTTTTGTGAATTCTAGTTTTCTTCTGTGAATTCTAGTTTTGTTCTGCGAATTCTAGTTTTGTTCTGCGAATTCTAGTTTTGTTCTGTGAATTCTAGTTTTGTTCTGCGAATTCTAGTTTTGTTTTGTGAATTCTAGTTTTCTTCTGTGAATTCTAGTTTTGTTCTGCGAATTCTAGTTTTGTTCTGCGAATTCTAGTTTTGTTCTGTGAATTCTAGTTTTGTTCTGCGAATTCTAGTTTTGTTTTGTGAATTCTAGTTTTCTTCTGTGAATTCTAGTTTTGTTCTGCGAATTCTAGTTTTGTTCTGTGAATTCTAGTTTTGTTTTGCGAATTCTAGTTTTGTTCTGTGAATTCTAGTTTTCTTCTGTGAATTCTGGTTTTGTTCTGCGAATTCTAGTTTTGTTCTGCGAATTCTAGTTTTGTTCTGCGAATTCTAGTTTTGTTTTGTGAATTCTAGTTTTGTTTTGTGAATTCTAGTTTTCTTCTGCGAATTATAGTTTTGTTCTGCGAATTCTAGTTTTCTTCTGCGAATTATAGTTTTCTTCTGCGAATTATAGTTTTGTTCTGCGAATTCTAGTTTTGTTCTGTGAATTCTAGTTTTGTTTTGTGAATTCTAGTTTTCGTCTGCGAATTATAGTTTTGTTCTGCGAATTCTAGTTTTCTTCTGCGAATTCTAGTTTTGTTCTGTGAATTCTAGTTTTCTTCTGCGAATTCTAGTTTTGTTCTGCGAATTCTAGTTTTGTTCTGCGAATTCTAGTTTTGTTCTGCGAATTCTAGTTTTGTTCTGCGAATTCTAGTTTTGTTCTGCGAATTCTAGTTTTCTTCTGCGAATTCTAGTTTTCTTCTGCGAATTCTAGTTTTGTTCTGCGAATTCTAGTTTTCTTCTGCGAATTCTAGTTTTCTTCTGCGAATTCTAGTTTTGTTCTGCGAATTCTAGTTTTGTTCTGTGAATTCTAGTTTTCTTCTGCGAATTCTAGTTTTGTTCTGCGAATTCTAGTTTTCTTCTGCGAATTCTAGTTTTCTTCTGCGAATTCTAGTTTTCTTCTGCGAATTCTAGTTTTCTTCTGCGAATTCTAGTTTTCTTCTGCGAATTCTAGTTTTCTTCTGCGAATTCTAGTTTTGTTCTGCGAATTCTAGTTTTCTTCTGCGAATTCTAGTTTTGTTCTGCGAATTCTTGTTTTGTTCTGCGAATTCTAGTTTTCTTCTGCGAATTCTAGTTTTCTTCTGCGAATTCTAGTTTTCTTCTGCGAATTCTGGTTTTCTTCTGTGAATTCTAGTTTTCTTCTGCAAATTCTAGTTTTGTTCTGCGAATCCTAGTTTTGTTCTGCGAATTCTAGTTTTGGTCTGCAAATTTTAGTTTTCTTCTGCGAATACTCGTTTTCTTCTGTGAATTCTAGTTTTCTTCTGTGAATTCTAGTTTTGTTCTGTGAATTCTAGTTTTCTTCTGCGATTTCTAGTTTTGTTCTGTGAATTCTCGTTTTCTTCTGCGAATTCTAGTTTTCTTCTGTGAATTCTAGTTTTCTTCTGTGAATTCTAGTTTTCTTCTGCGAATTCTAGTTTTCTTCTGTGAATTCTAGTTTTCTTCGGCAAATTTTAGTTTTCTTTTGCGAATTCTAGTTTTGTTCTGCGAATTCTAGTTGTTTTCTTCTGCGAATTCTAGTTTTCTTCTGCGAAATCTAGTTTTCTTCTGCGAATTCTAGTTTTGTGCTGCAAATTCTAGTTTGTTTTGCGAATTCTGGTTTTGTTCTGCGAATTTTAGTTTTCTTCTGTGAATTCTAGTTTTGTTCTGTGAATTCTCGTTTTCTTCTGTGAATTCTAGTTTTCTTCTTCGAATTATAGTGTTCTTCTTCGAATTCTAGTTTTCTTCTGCGAATTCTAGTTTTCTTCAGCAAATTTTAGTTTTCTATTGCGAATTCTAGTATTCTTCTGCGAATTCTAGTTTTGTTCTGCGAATTCTGGTTTTGTTCTGTGAATTCTAGTTTTGTTCTGCGAATTCTAGTGTTCTTCTGCAAATTCTAGTTTTCTTCTGCGAATTCTCGTTTTCTTCTGCGAATTCTAGTTTTCTTCTGCAAATTCTAGTTTTCTTCTGCGAATTTCAGTTTTGTTCTACGAATTCTAGTTTTCTTCTGCGAATTCTCGTTTTCTTCTGTGAATTCTATTTTTGTTCTGCGAATTCTAGTTTTCTTCTGCGAATTCTAGTTTTCTTCTGCGAATTCTAGTTTTCTTCTGCGAATTCTAGTTTTCTTCTGCGAATTCTAGTTTTCTTCTGCGAATTCTAGTTTTCTTCTGCGAATTCTAGTTTTGTTCTGCGAATTCTAGTTTTGTTCTGCGAATTCTAGTTTTGTTCTGCGAATTCTTGTTTTGTTCTGCGAATTCTAGTTTTCTTCTGCGAATTCTAGTTTTCTTCTGCGAATTCTAGTTTTCTTCTGCGAATTCTGGTTTTCTTCTGTGAATTCTAGTTTTCTTCTGCAAATTCTAGTTTTGTTCTGCGAATCCTAGTTTTGTTCTGCGAATTCTAGTTTTGGTCTGCAAATTTTAGTTTTCTTCTGCGAATACTCGTTTTCTTCTGTGAATTCTAGTTTTCTTCTGTGAATTCTAGTTTTGTTCTGTGAATTCTAGTTTTCTTCTGCGATTTCTAGTTTTGTTCTGTGAATTCTCGTTTTCTTCTGCGAATTCTAGTTTTCTTCTGCGAATTCTAGTTTTCTTCTGTGAATTCTAGTTTTCTTCTGCGAATTCTAGTTTTCTTCTGTGAATTCTAGTTTTCTTCGGCAAATTTTAGTTTTCTTTTGCGAATTCTAGTTTTGTTCTGCGAATTCTAGTTGTTTTCTTCTGCGAATTCTAGTTTTCTTCTGCGAAATCTAGTTTTCTTCTGCGAATTCTAGTTTTGTGCTGCAAATTCTAGTTTGTTTTGCGAATTCTGGTTTTGTTCTGCGAATTTTAGTTTTCTTCTGTGAATTCTAGTTTTGTTCTGCGAATTCTCGTTTTCTTCTGTGAATTCTAGTTTTCTTCTTCGAATTATAGTGTTCTTCTTCGAATTCTAGTTTTCTTCTGCGAATTCTAGTTTTCTTCGGCAAATTTTAGTTTTCTTTTGCGAATTCTAGTTTTCTTCTGCGAATTCTAGTTTTGTTCTGCGAATTCTGGTTTTGTTCTGTGAATTCTAGTTTTGTTCTGCGAATTCTAGTGTTCTTCTGCAAATTCTAGTTTTCTTCTGCGAATTCTCGTTTTCTTCTGCGAATTCTAGTTTTCTTCTGCAAATTCTAGTTTTCTTCTGCGAATTTCAGTTTTGTTCTACGAATTCTAGTTTTCTTCTGCGAATTCTCGTTTTCTTCTGTGAATTCTATTTTTGTTCTGCGACTTCTAGTTTTCTTCTATGAATTCTAGTTTTCTTCTGCGAATTCTAGTTTTCTTCTGCGAATTCTAGTTTTCTTCTGCGAATTCTAGTTTTCTTCTGCGAATTCTAGTTTTCTTCTGCGAATTCTAGTTTTCTTCTGCGATTTCTAGTTTTCTTCTGCGAATTCTCATTTTCTTCTGCGAATTCTAGTTTTCTTCTGCGAATTCTAGTTTTCTTCTGTGAATTTTAGTTTTCTTCTGCGAATTTTAGTTTTCTTCTGTGAATTCTAGTTTTCTTCTGCGAATTCTAGTTTTCTTCTGCGAATTCTCATTTTCTTCTGCAAATTCTAGTTTTCTCCTGCAAATTCTAGTTTTGTACTGCGAATTTTAGTTTTCTTCTGTGAATTCTAGTTTTGTTCTGCGAATTTTAGTTTTGTTCTGCGAATGTTCGTTTTGTTCTGCGAATTCTAGTTTTGTTCTGCGAATTCTAGTTTTGTTCTGTGAATTCTGGTTTTGTTCTGCGAATTCTAGTTTTAATAATAATAATAATAATTCATTTATTTTGTATAGCGCTTTTCCAGAAGCCCAAAGGCGCTTTGACAGAGTGGCAAACATAATGCATAACAATACATGAAAACAACAATTGCAAAAAAGACAAGAATCAATAGGGAAATATTTAAAGCAAAAGGAGGGAGAAGGAGAAGAGATAGTCAGGGGTTAAATGCTGTGGGTTGAATGTTGAATGCAGTGTTGAACAGGTGGGTCTTTAGTGATGTTTTGAATGTGGTGAGTGAGGAGGAGTCTCTGATGGTGTGAGGTAGTGAGTTCCAGAGGGTGGGAGCAGCGATGGAGAAGGCCCTGTCCCCCCAGGATCTGAATTTGGTCCGGATGGAGGGGGTCAGGAGGTTGGTACCAGCAGAGCGGAGGTTGCGGGTGGGAGTGTGTCTGGAGAGGAGGTCAGCCAGGTAGGATGGGGCCAGGTTATGGAGGGCTTTGTATGTCAAGAGGAGGATTTTGTACTGGATTCTCTGGGGGATGGGGAGCCAGTGAAGCTTGTAAAGGACGGGGGTGATGTGGTCACGGGTCCGGGAATGAGTGAGTAGACGGGCAGCGGAGTTCTGAATGTATTGGAGTTTATTGGTGATTTTTGAGGGTGAACCAAAGAGGAGGCTATTGCAGTAGTCCAGACGGGAGGTGATGAAGGCGTGGATGAGGGTTTCTGCAGCCGTGGAGGAGAGGGATGAGCGGAGACGGGCAATGTTTTTCAGGTGAAAGAAGGCTGACTTTGTGATCTGTTTAGTGTATTTGTCGAAGGAAAGGGTTTGGTCAAAGATGACGCCAAGATTCCGGATGTGAGGGGAGGTGGATACTGGGATACCGTCGATGTTGAGGGCAAAGTTATGGGTGGATTTTGTGAGCGTTTTTGGGCCAATGATGATTATTTCAGATTTATCACAGTTAAGCTTGAGGAAGTTGATTTGAAGCCAGGATTTTATTTCAGTGATGCAGTTTGTCAGGATAGAGTGGGTGTCGGTGGAGACGGACTTGGTGGAGATGAAAAGCTGGATGTCATCGGCGAAGCAGTGGAATTGGAGACCATGACGGCGGATTAAGTGACCGAGAGGGGACAGGTAAAGGATGAAGAGGAGGGGGCCAAGAACTGAACCTTGGGGGACACCTTGGGGGAGGGGAGCAGTGGGGGATTTGCAGTTATTGATGGAGATGAACTGGCATCTGTCAGAGAGGTATGATTTAATCCAAGAGAGGGCAGTGCCGGTAACGTTAAAGGTGGATTCAAGTCGGGTGAGGAGGATAGTGTGATCGATGGTGTCAAAGGCAGCGCTGAGGTCGAGGAGGACGAGAATGTTGAGGTTGCCAGCGTCAGAGGAGAGGAGAAGGTCGTTGGTGATTTTGAGGAGAGCAGTTTCAGTACTGTGGTTGGACCGGAATCCGGATTGGAATGTTTCATACAGGTTATTGGCAGAGAGGTGATGTTTGAGTTGAGCGGCTACAGCGCGTTCCAAAACTTTTGACAGAAAGGGTAGGTTGGAAAGGGTTTTCTTCTGCGAATTCTAGTTTTCTTCTGCGAATTCTAGTTTTCTTCTGCGAATTCTAGTTTTCTTCTGCGAATTCTAGTTTTCTTCTGCGAATTCTAGTTTTCTTCTGCGAATTCTCATTTTCTTCTGCGAATTCTAGTTTTCTTCTGCGAATTCTAGTTTTCTTCTGCGAATTCTAGTTTTGTTCTGCGAATTCTAGTTTTGTTCTGTGAATTCTAGTTTTGTTTTGTGAATTCTAGTTTTCTTCTGTGAATTCTAGTTTTGTTCTGTGAATTCTAGTTTTGTTCTGCGAATTCTAGTTTTGTTCTGTGAATTCTAGTTTTGTTTTGCGAATTCTAGTTTTGTTCTGTGAATTCTAGTTTTCTTCTGCGTATTCTGGTTTTGTTCTGTGAATTCTAGTTTTCTTCTGTGAATTCTGGTTTTGTTCTGCGAATTCTAGTTTTGTTCTGCGAATTCTAGTTTTGTTCTGCGAATTCTAGTTTTGTTTTGTGAATTCTAGTTTTGTTTTGTGAATTCTAGTTTTCTTCTGCGAATTATAGTTTTGTTCTGCGAATTCTAGTTTTCTTCTGCGAATTATAGTTTTCTTCTGCGAATTATAGTTTTGTTCTGCGAATTCTAGTTTTGTTCTGTGAATTCTAGTTTTGTTTTGTGAATTCTAGTTTTCGTCTGCGAATTATAGTTTTGTTCTGCGAATTCTAGTTTTCTTCTGCGAATTCTAGTTTTGTTCTGCGAATTCTAGTTTTCTTCTGCGAATTCTAGTTTTGTTCTGTGAATTCTAGTTTTCTTCTGCGAATTCTAGTTTTGTTCTGCGAATTCTAGTTTTGTTCTGCAAATTCTAGTTTTCTTCTGCGAATTCTAGTTTTCTTCTGCGAATTCTAGTTTTGTTCTGCGAATTCTAGTTTTCTTCTGCGAATTCTAGTTTTCTTCTGCGAATTCTAGTTTTGTTCTGCGAATTCTAGTTTTCTTCTGCGAATTCTAGTTTTCTTCTGCGAATTCTAGTTTTCTTCTGCGAATTCTAGTTTTGTTCTGCGAATTCTAGTTTTGTTCTGCGAATTCTAGTTTTGTTCTGCGAATTCTAGTTTTCTTCTGCGAATTCTAGTTTTCTTCTGCGAATTCTAGTTTTGTTCTGCGAATTCTAGTTTTCTTCTGCGAATTCTAGTTTTCTTCTGCGAATTCTAGTTTTCTTCTGCGAATTCTAGTTTTCTTCTGCGAATTCTAGTTTTCTTCTGCGAATTCTAGTTTTCTTCTGCGAATTCTAGTTTTGTTCTGCGAATTCTAGTTTTGTTCTGCGAATTCTAGTTTTGTTCTGCGAATTCTAGTTTTCTTCTGCGAATTCTAGTTTTGTTCTGCGAATTCTAGTTTTCTTCTGCGAATTCTAGTTTTCTTCTGCGAATTCTAGTTTTCTTCTGCGAATTCTAGTTTTGTTCTGCGAATTCTAGTTTTCTTCTGCGAATTCTAGTTTTCTTCTGCGAATTCTAGTTTTCTTCTGCGAATTCTAGTTTTCTTCTGCGAATTCTAGTTTTCTTCTGCGAATTCTAGTTTTCTTCTGCGAATTCTAGTTTTGTTCTGCGAATTCTAGTTTTCTTCTGCGAATTCTAGTTTTGTTCTGCGAATTCTTGTTTTGTTCTGCGAATTCTAGTTTTCTTCTGCGAATTCTAGTTTTCTTCTGCGAATTCTAGTTTTCTTCTGCGAATTCTGGTTTTCTTCTGTGAATTCTAGTTTTCTTCTGCAAATTCTAGTTTTGTTCTGCGAATCCTAGTTTTGTTCTGCGAATTCTAGTTTTGGTCTGCAAATTTTAGTTTTCTTCTGCGAATACTCGTTTTCTTCTGTGAATTCTAGTTTTCTTCTGTGAATTCTAGTTTTGTTCTGTGAATTCTAGTTTTCTTCTGCGATTTCTAGTTTTGTTCTGTGAATTCTCGTTTTCTTCTGCGAATTCTAGTTTTCTTCTGTGAATTCTAGTTTTCTTCTGTGAATTCTAGTTTTCTTCTGCGAATTCTAGTTTTCTTCTGTGAATTCTAGTTTTCTTCGGCAAATTTTAGTTTTCTTTTGCGAATTCTAGTTTTGTTCTGCGAATTCTAGTTGTTTTCTTCTGCGAATTCTAGTTTTCTTCTGCGAAATCTAGTTTTCTTCTGCGAATTCTAGTTTTGTGCTGCAAATTCTAGTTTGTTTTGCGAATTCTGGTTTTGTTCTGCGAATTTTAGTTTTCTTCTGTGAATTCTAGTTTTGTTCTGTGAATTCTCGTTTTCTTCTGTGAATTCTAGTTTTCTTCTTCGAATTATAGTGTTCTTCTTCGAATTCTAGTTTTCTTCTGCGAATTCTAGTTTTCTTCAGCAAATTTTAGTTTTCTATTGCGAATTCTAGTTTTCTTCTGCGAATTCTAGTTTTGTTCTGCGAATTCTGGTTTTGTTCTGTGAATTCTAGTTTTGTTCTGCGAATTCTAGTGTTCTTCTGCAAATTCTAGTTTTCTTCTGCGAATTCTCGTTTTCTTCTGCGAATTCTAGTTTTCTTCTGCAAATTCTAGTTTTCTTCTGCGAATTTCAGTTTTGTTCTACGAATTCTAGTTTTCTTCTGCGAATTCTCGTTTTCTTCTGTGAATTCTATTTTTGTTCTGCGAATTCTAGTTTTCTTCTGCGAATTCTAGTTTTCTTCTGCGAATTCTAGTTTTCTTCTGCGAATTCTAGTTTTCTTCTGCGAATTCTAGTTTTCTTCTGCGAATTCTAGTTTTCTTCTGCGAATTCTAGTTTTGTTCTGCGAATTCTAGTTTTGTTCTGCGAATTCTAGTTTTGTTCTGCGAATTCTTGTTTTGTTCTGCGAATTCTAGTTTTCTTCTGCGAATTCTAGTTTTCTTCTGCGAATTCTAGTTTTCTTCTGCGAATTCTGGTTTTCTTCTGTGAATTCTAGTTTTCTTCTGCAAATTCTAGTTTTGTTCTGCGAATCCTAGTTTTGTTCTGCGAATTCTAGTTTTGGTCTGCAAATTTTAGTTTTCTTCTGCGAATACTCGTTTTCTTCTGTGAATTCTAGTTTTCTTCTGTGAATTCTAGTTTTGTTCTGTGAATTCTAGTTTTCTTCTGCGATTTCTAGTTTTGTTCTGTGAATTCTCGTTTTCTTCTGCGAATTCTAGTTTTCTTCTGCGAATTCTAGTTTTCTTCTGTGAATTCTAGTTTTCTTCTGCGAATTCTAGTTTTCTTCTGTGAATTCTAGTTTTCTTCGGCAAATTTTAGTTTTCTTTTGCGAATTCTAGTTTTGTTCTGCGAATTCTAGTTGTTTTCTTCTGCGAATTCTAGTTTTCTTCTGCGAAATCTAGTTTTCTTCTGCGAATTCTAGTTTTGTGCTGCAAATTCTAGTTTGTTTTGCGAATTCTGGTTTTGTTCTGCGAATTTTAGTTTTCTTCTGTGAATTCTAGTTTTGTTCTGCGAATTCTCGTTTTCTTCTGTGAATTCTAGTTTTCTTCTTCGAATTATAGTGTTCTTCTTCGAATTCTAGTTTTCTTCTGCGAATTCTAGTTTTCTTCGGCAAATTTTAGTTTTCTTTTGCGAATTCTAGTTTTCTTCTGCGAATTCTAGTTTTGTTCTGCGAATTCTGGTTTTGTTCTGTGAATTCTAGTTTTGTTCTGCGAATTCTAGTGTTCTTCTGCAAATTCTAGTTTTCTTCTGCGAATTCTCGTTTTCTTCTGCGAATTCTAGTTTTCTTCTGCAAATTCTAGTTTTCTTCTGCGAATTTCAGTTTTGTTCTACGAATTCTAGTTTTCTTCTGCGAATTCTCGTTTTCTTCTGTGAATTCTATTTTTGTTCTGCGACTTCTAGTTTTCTTCTATGAATTCTAGTTTTCTTCTGCGAATTCTAGTTTTCTTCTGCGAATTCTAGTTTTCTTCTGCGAATTCTAGTTTTCTTCTGCGAATTCTAGTTTTCTTCTGCGAATTCTAGTTTTCTTCTGCGATTTCTAGTTTTCTTCTGCGAATTCTCATTTTCTTCTGCGAATTCTAGTTTTCTTCTGCGAATTCTAGTTTTCTTCTGTGAATTTTAGTTTTCTTCTGCGAATTTTAGTTTTCTTCTGTGAATTCTAGTTTTCTTCTGCGAATTCTAGTTTTCTTCTGCGAATTCTCATTTTCTTCTGCAAATTCTAGTTTTCTCCTGCAAATTCTAGTTTTGTACTGCGAATTTTAGTTTTCTTCTGTGAATTCTAGTTTTGTTCTGCGAATTTTAGTTTTGTTCTGCGAATGTTCGTTTTGTTCTGCGAATTCTAGTTTTGTTCTGCGAATTCTAGTTTTGTTCTGTGAATTCTGGTTTTGTTCTGCGAATTCTAGTTTTAATAATAATAATAATAATTCATTTATTTTGTATAGCGCTTTTCCAGAAGCCCAAAGGCGCTTTGACAGAGTGGCAAACATAATGCATAACAATACATGAAAACAACAATTGCAAAAAAGACAAGAATCAATAGGGAAATATTTAAAGCAAAAGGAGGGAGAAGGAGAAGAGATAGTCAGGGGTTAAATGCTGTGGGTTGAATGTTGAATGCAGTGTTGAACAGGTGGGTCTTTAGTGATGTTTTGAATGTGGTGAGTGAGGAGGAGTCTCTGATGGTGTGAGGTAGTGAGTTCCAGAGGGTGGGAGCAGCGATGGAGAAGGCCCTGTCCCCCCAGGATCTGAATTTGGTCCGGATGGAGGGGGTCAGGAGGTTGGTACCAGCAGAGCGGAGGTTGCGGGTGGGAGTGTGTCTGGAGAGGAGGTCAGCCAGGTAGGATGGGGCCAGGTTATGGAGGGCTTTGTATGTCAAGAGGAGGATTTTGTACTGGATTCTCTGGGGGATGGGGAGCCAGTGAAGCTTGTAAAGGACGGGGGTGATGTGGTCACGGGTCCGGGAATGGGTGAGTAGACGGGCAGCGGAGTTCTGAATGTATTGGAGTTTATTGGTGATTTTTGAGGGTGAACCAAAGAGGAGGCTATTGCAGTAGTCCAGACGGGAGGTGATGAAGGCGTGGATGAGGGTTTCTGCAGCCGTGGAGGAGAGGGATGAGCGGAGACGGGCAATGTTTTTCAGGTGAAAGAAGGCTGACTTTGTGATCTGTTTAGTGTATTTGTCGAAGGAAAGGGTTTGGTCAAAGATGACGCCAAGATTCCGGATGTGAGGGGAGGTGGATACTGGGATACCGTCGATGTTGAGGGCAAAGTTATGGGTGGATTTTGTGAGCGTTTTTGGGCCAATGATGATTATTTCAGATTTATCACAGTTAAGCTTGAGGAAGTTGATTTGAAGCCAGGATTTTATTTTAGTGATGCAGTTTGTCAGGATAGAGTGGGTGTCGGTGGAGACGGACTTGGTGGAGATGAAAAGCTGGATGTCATCGGCGAAGCAGTGGAATTGGAGACCATGACGGCGGATTAAGTGACCGAGCGGGGACAGGTAAAGGATGAAGAGGAGGGGGCCAAGAACTGAACCTTGGGGGACACCTTGGGGGAGGGGAGCAGTGGGGGATTTGCAGTTATTGATGGAGATGAACTGGCATCTGTCAGAGAGGTATGATTTAATCCAAGAGAGGGCAGTGCCGGTAACGTTAAAGGTGGATTCAAGTCGGGTGAGGAGGATAGTGTGATCGATGGTGTCAAAGGCAGCGCTGAGGTCGAGGAGGACGAGAATGTTGAGGTTGCCAGCGTCAGAGGAGAGGAGAAGGTCGTTGGTGATTTTGAGGAGAGCAGTTTCAGTACTGTGGTTGGACCGGAATCCGGATTGGAATGTTTCATACAGGTTATTGGCAGAGAGGTGATGTTTGAGTTGAGCGGCTACAGCGCGTTCCAAAACTTTTGACAGAAAGGGTAGGTTGGAAAGGGTTTTCTTCTGCGAATTCTAGTTTTCTTCTGCGAATTCTAGTTTTCTTCTGCGAATTCTAGTTTTCTTCTGCGAATTCTAGTTTTCTTCTGCGAATTCTAGTTTTGTTTTGCGAATTCTAGTTTTCTTCTGCGAATTCTAGTTTTCTTCTGCGAATTCTAGTTTTCTTCTGCGAATTCTAGTTTTCTTCTGCGAATTCTAGTTTTCTTCTGCGAATTCTGGTTTTGTTCTGCGAATTCTAGTTTTGTTCTGCGAATTCTAGTTTTGTTTTGCGAATTCTAGTTTTCTTCTGCGAATTCTAGTTTTCTTCTGCGAATTCTAGTTTTCTTCTGCGAATTCTAGTTTTCTTCTGCGAATTCTGGTTTTCTTCTGCGAATTCTAGTTTTCTTCTGCGAATTCTAGTTTTCTTCTGCGAATTCTAGTTTTCTTCTGCGAATTCTAGTTTTCTTCTGCGAATTCTAGTTTTCTTCTGCGAATTCTAGTTTTCTTCTGCGAATTCTAGTTTTCTTCTGCGAATTCTAGTTTTCTTCTGCTTTCTTCTACAGAACTCGATCACCGCTCTTGTGTGCTGCTTCCTTTGCTTACAGCTTTTCCTTAAGACCACCTTTAAACCATGGTTTGTCACTTGCCCATGATTTAATCTTCTTGGTTGGGATGCAGAGGTCTTTGCAAATGTGAACATGATGGAGTGGTCAGAAGAGCCGAGCAGGGCACGGGAAACAGCATGTTGGGCATTGCTGAACGTGCTATAGCAGAGATACAACGTTTTACCCTCTCTGGTCGAACACATCACCTGCTGTTTATACTTCGTGAGCTCTGATTCCCATGTATTGTGGTTAAAGTCTCCAAGAACGAGAACATGACGATCAGGGTAAGAGTGTTCAATTGAAGTAACATGGTCAGGAAGCACCCTGGTAGCAGTCGGGGCAACGTGCCTGGAGAGGAATGTACACACAGCCACCAAGTACAAGGGAGTAAAACTCTCGAGGCGTAGAATACGGTCTGCACTTGATGGGTCAGTGTTTCAATATGAGGTGCAAAGTGTGGAGAAAACACCGGCATTGGTATTACTAACAAGATCAAAAGAACGACTGGCTCTATAAAGTGCGTAGCCAGGAAGATGAACAGCAGAATAAAGTATAGAAGGGTCTAGCCATGTTTCAGTGAAGCTGTACAATGTACATGGAAGAGTGTCTTTACCTGCGATATTTGTGGTAAACGCTGTGAATCCCGCATTGGACTATACAGCCATATATACAGTGAGCATGCCAACGAAGGGAAGAGATTCAGCGAAAGTGACGCGATCGACGCATTGGAATGTTTGACGGTACGGTGAGGCAATCTCGAGAACGAAATGGCAGTCTATAATATGCTTGAAGAACTTAATGATTTTCAGAATAAATACATTTTAAAAGAATTTAAGCTTGTGTTCATTATTTACAAAAAGGCCTACAAGTCCCATTGGCTGTCTTTAATTTCTCTCTGGACGGCGCCATGGCAGATGAGGAGGACCGCAAGGCATGAGGACACAAAAAACAACACCTTTATATGTGCAATCCATGCTTTTCGGAAAAAAAACCAAGAAAAAAAAAACCGCATCGCCGCATCAATTCTGGAACTTTGGTCTGACCAGAGACAAGCAATATATTTTTTTCGGCCTTAGTTTAGTACATAGGATGTGTCCTCGTCTGGCGCCGTCCCGCGCATGCTCGGTTGTGCCTTTTTGTCGCATTGATGATCTTCCTCTTCGCTCTGATTTCCTTGAGCTTAATGTGTTTTGCGTGAGCTTCCAATAAAGCTCGATCGACGATCTAGTCACAGAAACGGTGTGCTGTGTGTGATCCGATGGAGTCAGAACACGATAAGGTCTATCTCAGCTAACTGTCATGGTGGCAGCGATTCCGACCCTACGTTCCAGCCTTTCAGCCGAAGAAACGTGCTGCAGCCGAAGGCCTCGTGCTTCTTCTTCTTCACAATCTGTGAGGTACCACCCGGGCTCTTACGATCTGAGTAACGCAGCCATCGACACGGTTTCTGTGAGTAACGTTTGTATCTACACTTACGACGATGGCAAACTCACATCGGGCTCCCAAGCAATGGTGCCTTACTAAATCAGACGTTTTGAAGGAGCTGTGCTCCAACTCGAATCGAAAGAATGGACGCGACAAAAAGCTGGAATTCGTCCGAGTTTCTTTATTGCATCAAATCAACTCGGGTACTCTGAAAAGCCCGTTTATCGGGCAGCATTATATACAAGCACTCGAATATCTCATGCCGGAGCGTTTGCCCTTAAAAGGCGCGACTGGGCGTGTCCGGGAGACCTGGGCGAGTCTGGACATGCCCGGGAACGGCGAGACTGGGTGTCGCCGGACGGGCCGGGCGTGCCTGGACATGCCCGGGAACGGCGAGACTGGGTGTCGCCGGACGGGCCGGGCGAGCCCGGGAAAGGCGAGTCCGGGCATGCCTGGGAAAGGCGAGACTGAGTGTCTCCGGGCGGTCTGGGCAAGCCCGGCACAGCGATCGCTCCGTGGTTGCGTCCTCAGCAGGTGTAAGGCGATTGTGTATGTTCAGCGGCAACCGCTACACACGCCCCCCCCAGAATCAACTTGCACTGGCAGGGTCAATTTAAGGGGGGTCCTGATGACCCGGCCGAAGCGACCCCTGGAGGGTCGTGGGGGGGGGGGAGGTCCGGTGTGGGGGTGGGTGGTCGAGCGGGAGGCACCGTGGACGGGGGGTGGCCTCGCCGCGGAGGAAGGGCCAACCGAGGTGGTTGATCGATGTCCACGTGCGCCGGCTTGAGGCGGTCCACCGAAATCCGGTCCGACCTGCCGCCGACGTCGATGACGAAGGACTTGTCGTCCCGTCGCAGGACCCGGAAGGGTCCGTCGTACGGCGGCCTGAGTGGCCCCCAGTGTGCGTCATGACGCACGAAAACGTACTCCGCTGTGCGAAGCGCTGGGGGGACGTAGGCCTGGGGGTCACCGTGGTGGGACGTTGGCACGGGGGCAAACCGTCGGGCGGTCTCCTGGAGGTCCGAGCGCTGGCGAGCTGCGGAGCAGGGACTGGTGGCGTCGGGCACGAATTTGCCCGGGACGTGTAGCGGCTGGCCGTAGACCAGCTCGGCGGTGGACGCCCGAAGGTCCTCCTTGGGGGTCGTGCGGAGGCCCAAAAGGACCCACGGTAGCCGGTCGGTCCAGCTGCCGTCCTAAAGGCCGGCCATGAGCGCGGCCTTCATGGAACGGTGGAACCGCTCGCACAACCCGTTGGCTTGGGGGTGGTAGGCCGTGGTACGGTGGAGCCTGACCCCCAGGTTGCGGGCGACCGCGCCCCACAGCTCGGAGGTGAACTGCGGCCCGCGGTCCGAAGAGATGTCCGCCGGTGCGCCGAAACGGGCGACCCAGGTGGCGATGAAAGCCTGCGCCACGTCGGCGGTGGTGGTGGAGACAAGGGGAACGGCCTCCGGCCACCTGGTGGTCCTGTCCACCATGGTGAGCAGGTGTGTGAAACCCCGTGATGGGGGGAGGGGGCCCACCAGGTCCACGTTGACGTGGTCGAAACGCCGTTCGGGCACGGTGAAAGGTGCCAGCGGGGCCTGGGTGTGTCGGTGGACCTTGGCCTGTTGGCAGGCCGTGCAGGTGCTGGTCCAATTGCGGACATCCCGTCGAAGGCCGTGCCAGACGAATCGCGCCGACACCAGCTTCTGGGAAGCTTTCCGGCCCGGGTGGGAAAGGCCGTGGAGGGAGGCGAGGATGCGGCGTTGCCAGGTAACGGGCACGATGGGGCGAGGCTGGCCTTGGGAGACGTAGCAGAGCAGGACAGTGTCCGCGAAGGGGACGTCGGCCAGGCGGAGGCCCGTGTCCGCCGCCCGGAGGGCTTGCTCCGTGGTGTCGGTGGTCTGGTCAGCCGCCATAAGCGCGAAGTCCACGCCAAGGTGGACCGCGTTCGCGCTGGCCCGAGAAAGACAGTCGGTCACGGCGTTGTCTTTGCCGGCGACGTGCCGGATGTCTGTGGTAAACTCCGACACGGCGGAGAGGTGGCGCTGCTGGCGGGCCGACCACGGCTCCATGACTTTGGCCATTGCGTAAACCAACGGCTTGTGGTCGACGAAAGCCGTGAAGGGTCGGCCCTCCAGGAGGTGGCGGAAATGGCGAACGGCCAGGTGTAGACCGAGGAGCTCGCGGTCAAACGTGCTATATTTGAGCTCGTTCGGCCGGGGTTGCCGGCTGAAAAAAGCGAGTGGCTGCCAAACCCCGTTAACCCATTGCTCATGTACGGCGCCCACCGCGTAGTCGGAGGCATCCGTGGTGAGGGCGATGGGAGCGTTGAGCACCGGTTGAGCGAGCAGTGTTGCGTCGGCGAGGGCCCGCTTTGAGCTTGTAAATGCCGTGTCCATGGCTGCGGACCAGACGACGTCGTGTTTGGCCGGCTTGCCCCGGAGGGCTTCGTAGAGGGGCCGCATGAGCTGAGCAGCGCGGGGCACGAAGCGGTGATAGAAATTCACCATTCCGAGGAACTCCTGAAGGGCCTTGATGGAGCGGGGACGCGGAAACGCGGTGATGGCCTCGACCTTGGTAGGCAACGGCACGGCCCCGTTCTTGGTGATTTGGTGGCCCAAACAATCAATGGCCGTCGTGCCGAAGTGGCATTTGGCCGGGTTGACGATTAGGCCGTGCTCGCTGAGGCGCCCGAACAGTGTTCGGAGGTGGAGGAGGTGCTCGGCCCGGGACGCGCTGGCGACGAGGATGTCGTCCAGGTAGACAAAGAGGAACGGCAGGTCGCGCAGCACGCCATCCATCAAGCGCTGGAACGCCTGAGCCGCGTTCTTGAGGCCAAATGGCATTCAAAGGAATTCGAATAAGCCGAACGGCGTGATGACGGCCGTTTTTGGGACGTCGGCCGGCCTGACAGGTACCTGGTGGTATCCCCGTATCAAATCGATCTTCGAAAAAATGACCCGTCCTGCCAAACGGGCGGAGAAGTCTTGAATGTGCGGGATCGGATACCTGTCGGGGGTGGAAACGTCGTTACGGTGGCGGTAGTTGCCACATGGGCGCCAGCCGCCCCCCGGCTTCGGTATGATGTGTAGTGGCGAAGCCCACGCGCTATCGGAGCACCGCACGATGCCGAGGTGTTCCAAAGCGTCGAACTCGGCTTTGGCCACGGCTAGCTTGGCTGGGTCGAGGCGGCGGGCTCTGGCGTAGACCGGCGGGCCCGTAGTTGGTATGTGGTGCTCGATACCATGTCGTACCGCGACGGCCGAAAACGTCGGCCGCGTGAGGGCCGGGAACTCCGCGAGCAGGTGAGCAAACTCGTTCGCTGCCGGGAGGGCGCATGCTAGCTCGGTCGGCGCGGAGCTGCTCAACGTGCATGCCAGGGAGCTGAAGGTCTCGGCATTGACGAGGCGACGCCGTTTGATGTCAACCAGCAGCCCGTGTGCACAGAGGAAGTCGGCACCCAGCAGAGCCATGGGCATGCTTGCGGTCACAAAAGTCCAATGAAAGCGCTGGCTGCCGAAGCAGAGGGTGACGTTGCGCGGGCCGAAGGTGCGGATGGCCGATCCGTTGGCCGCCACCAAGGAGGGGCCGCAAACCGCGGACTGCCTGTCCTGATCTGAGGCGGGTATGACGCTCAGTTGGGAGCTGGTGTCACACAGGAAGCGCCGTCCGGACGCTTTGTCCCTGATAAAAAGTAAGTTGCCCGTGTGGCCGGCACTCATGGCTGGTAATGAATGCCGGCCCGGCCGTTTCCCGACTTGCCGAAAGTGCACGGGGCTCGGCATGTCCGGGCCTTTTGTGCGAACCTGGCATGGTAGTAACACCACGCCTGGTCAGGTGTAGGCCCCGGTCGTCGTGTTGGAGGCGGTCGGCACGGCGTAGCGGCCGCCAATTGCGCCGGCAGTTCGGCTACCGACCGTGCCGGGTGCTCAGGCGCCATGGGCGTTGCTTCGGACAGCGGCGGGCTCCAGGTCGCTGCCCCGATGTGTTGGCCTGCCGAGGAGATCTTGTCGGCTTCCCTGGCGAGGGCGCAGGGATCCGTGATCTGCGTGCTTGCCAGGGCGAGGCGTACCTAGCTAGGCAGCTGACGGAGGAACAGCTCTTGAAAAAGAAAATCCGGGGCGTGCTCCCCGAGCAACGAGAGCATGTAATCCATTCGCTCGGACGGGCGCGTGTCGCCGAGCTCGGGCAGGTCGAGCAGGCGCCGTGCGCGTTCCGCCGATGAGAGGGTGAAAGCGTCGAGGAGGAGCTTCTTGATCGTGCCGTACTTGTCAGCGGCTGGCGGGTGCTGGAAGAGGCTGAGGGCGCAGGCCGCGGTGGCTGAGCCGAGTACTGCTACCACATGATGGAAGCGGGTGTCGTCGGTGGTGATGCCTCGCAGGGCGAACTGGGAGTCCGCCTGGGCGAACCAAACCGCCGCGTGAGCCTCCCAGAAGGTAGGCAGTTTGAGGGCAACTGCCGGGTCCATGTCGGTAGGTCACAAATGAAGGAGCTGTGCTGTGCTCCAACTCGAATCGAAAGAATGGACGTGACAAAAAGCTGGAATTCGTCCGAGTTTCTTTATTGCATCAAATCAACTCTGGTACTCTGAAAAGCCCGTTTATCGGGCAGCATTATATACAAGCACTCGAATATCTCATGCTGGAGCGTTTGCCCTTAAAAGGCGCGACTGGGCGTGTCCGGGAGACCTGGGCGAGTCTGGACATGCCCGGGAACGGCGAGACTGGGTGTCGCCGGATGGGCCGGGCATGCCTGGACATGCCCGGGAACGGCGAGACTGGGTGTCGCCGGACGGAAAGGCGAGTCCGGGCATGCCCGGGAAAGGCGAGACTGAGCGTCTCCGGGCGGTCTGGGCGAGCCCGGCACAGCGATCGCTCCGTGGTTGCGTCCTCGGCAGGTGTAAGGCGATTGTGTATGTTCAGCGGCAACCGCTACAGTTTAATTCTTTTGAAAACTGGAAACAAAATCTCCATTACACGTTATCACTGAACCCGAGTTTCGACCCTTTTCTTGTGACTGGCTCACAATAGCTCAAGAAAACTAGGCCATCACCTCTCCAGGACTTCACCGACGATGGTGAAGATGTTATTCAAGGCAATCGCCGCACAGCTCAGCTAAAAGTGAACGCGTTGGAGATGATTCTTGGTCAAATAGCTAATTATTGGTCACACAGCTAATTATTGGTCAAACAGCCAATCATTGCCCAGTCATTGCACGCAACACAATCGTCCATGATTCTATGTTCTTAGATCATATATGACAAGTGATCCGCCTGCATTTTGGTTTTCAGTCGACACATTTCCTAGATTTGTCTGATATCCATTTAGCTGTAGAACCAGAAGAATGCCCAGAAGACCTGTACCAGCGCTTGGCAGCTTTCATCGACGCCAATCTGTTCCGCCATGACGGAGGTATTTCGCACCATGGTGAAGTTCCTGCAGATGACGAGGAGCTAACTCCATCCCTCGAAAATGTCGTCGTCCTCAGCTGGCTTCAACTGATCCACCCGACGCTACCGAAAATAGTCAAACAATGTGTTGGTACTGAACTACGTTCTCGTACATTGGCTTCCATTAAACCGGAAATCTCGCTGGCCCTACAGTCCTTGTTAGATGAAATATTGTCCGGTGAAGATACGACAGTAATGCGGGCCCATCTTTCTAAAAGTCAAAAGAGAACTGTCTTTCCACCTATAACATCTCCTCCTAAATCAAGATACAAACTCTCTCAGCGCTCCCAAAGATCCTGCCCATTATGTCACCAAGCGGGGCGTGCGGAGTGCCATTTTCTCAGCGAGTGTAGCTACCTCCCTGAACAACATCGTAAATATATGGCCAAGGCGAGGCAGATATCCAACATATTGGACCCCTCTGATGATGATGAGGAAGTAGCAGACCCCACCATCGACTCTCCAGATGACTCGGTCAATTCCTCCACCCCTGCGTATAGAATTCAAGTACGCCAGTCACCTTACTTGGACACATTTTACCGTCACCACACAATCCGTGCCATAATTGACAGTGGAGCCACTGGAAACATGAAGAGCCTACCGACTGCCAAACGTCTCGGTCTACCCATGAGAAAGAGTTCTCAGTCAGCTCACCAAGCTGATGGCTCCTCTCCACTCACAGTGCTTGGTGAAGTCAGTTTTATTTATGCCCCCTTGACGACCGACAGTTTACCTTCAAAGGCCTTGTTGTTGAAAACCTGGATGTTGATGTCCTGGCAGGAACACCTTTCATGGAGCTGAATGACATTTCTGTTCACCCGGCTAAACGCCACATCATCCTCAATGATGGGTCCATATACCGATACGGTTCATCTGATTTCTCTCCCACTCACCATGCAGTCCGCCGTGCCCATTTGTTACGTGCCCCTCTACAAAGTACAACTGTATGGCCCGGCGAGTACATCGAGCTAAACCTCCCTGACAATTTGTCTGATTCTACATACGCCCTTGAACCTTGCAGTGAGTATCGGGCTCATCGTCCTTCAACCAAAATATGGCCTTCCTCAAGTCTCGTATCGAGCGTATCTGGCAAGATCCGTATTGCCAACTTGACCGGTGATCCTCAAATTGTTCGATCACATGAACACCGCAGGCATTTCACTCAGGCCAACTGGCACGGTCTTCAAGCAGCCATCAATCATCTGGACTGGTCTCCCATCTCTACTGCCTCTGACATCAACTCATCCTGGGAATTCTTCCAAAGTAAATTGCTCTCTCTCTCTCATGCACAGATTTATCCCATCTCGTCTTCAGTTGTCATACACTTCCTCCCGTCCATGGTACACGGAATCTTGTGGTGAGGCTATTGCCCAGAAACAACTTGCTTTCGTCTCCTGGAAAGCAAATCCAACGGAAGGAAATCTCATTTCCTTTCACAAAGCCCGAAACAAGTGTGTGTCCACCCTCAGGAGAGCCAGGAAACAATATCTCTTCGTTCTCAGGACAGAACTCTCTTATCTGCCTCCCTCTTCCAAATCCTGGTGGCGTCTGGTCAAATCTGTTTCTGGTGTTTGTTCCCCCTCCATCCCCTCCCTCACCTCAAACGGCCACACGGCTGACTCCACACGTGAAAAAGCTGAATGCCTCAACTCTGTGTTTGCCTCTAAATCTTGTGTCCCAAACCCATCCCTCTCTGTACCCACCGTACCCAGTCGTACCCAGCTACTCCTGGACTCTGTGTCCTTTCCTCCTGACAAGGTGGAAAAGTTTCTGTCAACCCTCGACTCTGATTCTGCAACTGGACCTGACGGCATCAGCCCACGGGTCCTAAAATCTTGTTCTACCGCTCTTTCACTCCCTCTCTCTGTTCTCTTCACCCTCTCTTTTGCTCAAGGTCATCTGCCATCTGCTTGGAAATCTGCCAACATCACCGCTTTGCACAAAAAGGTGCAAAAACAGATCCCAGCAACTACAGACCAATCAGCCTTCTCCCAATTATCAGCAAAGTCATGGAATCCATCATTGCTTCAGATATGAAATCTTTCCTCTTCTCCAATGGCTTGATCTCTGATCATCAATTTGGTTTCAGACCTGGTCACTCTACTCTGGACATGCTGCTTCTGCTTTCTCAACAATGGATGGAGGTCCTCAATGCCAAACAGGAAATTAGAGCTGTCTCCCTTGACACATCACATGCCTTCGATACGGTCTGGCACCCCGCTCTGCTCACCAAACTCTCCTCTGTTGGTATCCATGGAAATCTCCACGCATGGCTGGCGGACTTCCTCTCTAGTCGTAGTCAACGTGTGGCCCTGAATGGGTTTCTCTCATCTCCTCTTCCTGTTCAGGCTGGAGTTCCCCAAGGCAGTGTTCTGGGCCCTGTGCTTTTTCTGGTCTTCATCAATGATCTCTCTGACTCTCTTGAAAATCCTCTCTATCTCTTTGCTGATGACTCTACTCTCTGTCGCTCCATTCTTCATCCCTCAGATCGGCAGTCTGCAGCCTCCTCACTCTCTGCAGACCTGGACAAAATCACAGACTGGGCAAACAAGTGGAACATGTCTTTCAATCCTGACAAATCTCACACTCTTACGATGTCTCTTCGAAAAGACCGACTAGACAACCCTCCCATCCACTTTCTGAATAATCCTCTCCAAGGAGTTCTGTCACTCAAGCTTTTGGGTCTCACTATCTGCCATGATCTTTCCTGGGAAAACCACATTTCAAATCTGGCCTCCAAAGCCAGTCACCGACTGGGCATCCTCCGTCGTGGGAAGTCCTTCCTTGGCACACCTGAGCTCCTCACCACATACAAGGCTTTCATCCGCAGCTCAATGGAATACTGCTCTCCCCTCTGAGCTGGTGCTCCTGCCTCACACCTAGCTCGTCTTCACGCTGTTGAAACCAAAGCATTCAGAATCATTGGAATCTCCCGTGATGAAGCTAACTCCAAGGGCCTCTCACTCACTCACCGCAGGCAGGTTGGTGGTCTTTCCGTCTTCTACCGACTCCTCTCTGGCCTTGCCCCCCCCAGCTCTCTCTGGGCTCTGTCCCGCACATATTCCTACAGGTCACACAAGATCTGCCTGCAACCCTCTTATGGTTAAACTGCCAAAATCAAGACTCTCTGCTCACCTTCACTCCTTCACTCTTTTCTCCCGCCTCTGGAACAAACTCCCTCACTCTCTTCAATCCCACTCCACCCTCCAGGTCTTTAAAACAGCTGTTCACCACCATCTCTTATCTTCCCCCATCCAAAACCTTGATCTTTTCTATCCCCGCTAATTTCACCCCAATTCCACTTTTTTGAAATTCCAACTTCTGTCCTGGAAGTCCTTGGTGTCCTTGTGTTTTATACTTCTCCCACGCCCCCCCCCCCCTTCCCACGCCTCCTCCCCCCAAGCCCTCTCCCTCCCACACATCTCCCTGCTCTTAAATGTTGTGTGCTCTCAAGTGTTTGTGTGCTTCCCCTTCTCTTGTCTTCCGCTCCCTCTTTTTATATATTTTGTTTGTCTGGTTTATTTGTTTGTGAAGTAAATGTCAGCTCTTTCACGAGCCTCGATTCAGTATACAAAAAACAACAAAAAAAAAAACACTTTTGTCAAATCCACCCCATCTTCATGCCTTCAAGCCTCACCTCACCGGTGAGACTTGTATCCCCCCACCCACGAAGATTCAACCCAAACAAAAAACAAACTGCCCCAAGCCTTTACTCTGCCAGTGTTACACTCGATCCGGACAATTCCCTTCCCCTTGACATTAGACGTAAATTTCAGACCCTTCTCCAAGAGTATGATGATGTCTGAACCCAGGCCCAAAGGGTACAATGCTGCATCTGGTCCATTCCAATCGATAGTTAACATGGGTCCTGTCCCTCCCCCTCAATGCAATGGTCGCCTACCTTTATATATGGGTGTCTTTGTCAAACAGAAGATGCAGGAGTCAACGTCGAGTACCTAAACGTGTTTTTCCTGGTGAAAATGTCCAGTGGCGGGTTCCAACTGGTCACGGCATTTGCCGATGTTGGCCGATATAGCAAACCCCAGCCTTCCTTGATGCCAAACGTCGATTCCACTCTTCGACAAATCGGGAGATGGAAGCACATTATCACTACTGACTTGACTAATGCCTTTTATCAAATCCCACTATCTAAAGAGTCAATGAAGTACTGCCGTGTTGCGACTCCTTTTCATGGTGTTAGAGTCTACGGCACATCCGCCATGGGTATGCCTGGCTCTGAAACGGCATGAGAAGAACTAACTTGTCGCGTCCTTGGAGACCTAGTGGAGGAGGGTGTTGTGGCCAAACTCGCCGATGATCTCTATTGTGGTGGAGCAAGCGTAGACGAACTGTTGGTCAACTGAAAACGACTGCTTGATGCACTTCAAGCCAACCGCTTAAATCTGTCAGCATTCAAGACTGTCATTGGCCCATCTTCCATCACTACCCGAGGGTGGGTGTGGCATCAAGGCACTATAACAGCCAGCCCCCATCGCATCTCCACATTATCCATGTGTTCCTCCCCTGAAAAGGTCTCCGGGCCTTCGATCCTTTATTGGCGCTTGCAAAGTCCTAGCTCGCGTTATCTCTGGCTGTTCGAGCTTACTCTCGCCATTAGACGATGCTGTGGCTGGCCGCCTATCCCAAGAGAGAATCGCTTGGACCTCCGACCTCATTGAACTCTGCCCAAAAAGCCCTTTCTTAAAACAGAACCACTATCCTTCCACACCCTGAAGACCAATTGTGGATTATCACTGATGGATCAGTGAAAAAAATGGCATGACCTGCGATGTATGTCACTTGCAATGGAACCCAACGACTTGCGGGGGTTTTTTAGCGCCAAGTTGTGAGGACACCAGGTCACCTGGCTTCCCTGCGAAATTGAAGCACTCTCAATCGCTATGGCTACTAAACACTTTGGACCATTCATCATTCAATCCAATCATAAAGCTTGCATACTGACCGATAGTAAGCCATGTGTACAAGCCTTTGAAAAGCTATGCCGAGGAGAGTTTTCGGCTAGTCCACGCGTTTCAACCTTTCTGTCGACAGTCAGCTGGTTCCAGGCCTCAATCCGCCATCTCGCGGGCTCCGCTAATGTACCATCAGATTTCGCCAGCCGGAATGCCTTCGATTGTGACAATCCCCATTGCCAAATTTGCTCATTTGTAGAGCGGACAGAAAACTGCATCATACGTCATTCTTCCATCCAATACATCATCACCGGTTACTCCTAATTACCGTTTACAAACCGTTCCGTCAGGTTGGCGCTGCAGTCTGTGTGCGCAGATTTACACAGAACACATGCCCATCTCAAACAAGGTACCCGACCATCGAAAAAGCTGACCAATATTTAAAGACGTGAAAAGGTACTTGAATTCAGTCACTATTTCAAAAGACGGGTTATTAGTTGTCCGATATCATGACCCCTTCCAACCTTCCTGTGAACGCATCGTTATTCCTCGCCTGGTCCTGGACGGCTTTGTCATGGCTCTACACATCAAGCTTGATCACCCATCTTGCCACCAACTTAAGCAAGTGATGCATCACCACTTCTTTGCCCTTGACATGGATAGGTCCATCAACCATGTAACTACCAGTTGCCACCACTGTGCTTCCCTGTGGAAAATCACTCCGTGTGCCATTCCTCAATCATCCGATGATCCTCCCGATACAGTTGGTGTGATCTTTGCAGCAGATGTCCTAAAGCTTGGGCGTCAACTGATCTTGGTCTTGCGTGAGTGTATCACTTCCTCCACCCGTTCTTATCTAATTTATGATGAACGCCATGACACCTTACGTGACGGCCTGCTAGAACAGTGAACTTCATCCGATGGAGGAGCCACCTGCTGTAATCCAGACTGATCAAGCCTCTGCATTCAAGGCTCTCACTAATGACAAGCTCTTACAAGATCACCGTGTCTCCCTCGAACTTGGTCGCGTCAAAAACCCCAACAAAAACCCTGTCGCCGAGAAAGCCATCCAGGAATTAGAAGCTGAATTATTACACCAAGACCCGTTAGGAGGTCCAGTGTCGCCTCATCAGCTTTCCACGGCTACTGCCGATTAAACTCACGTATCAGATCTCGCGGTATGTCTGCATGGGAAACGTGGACACAACGTGACCAGTTCACTAACCACCAGATTCCAATCTTGGATCAGAAGCTTATCCGAGAGCAGCATGCCCAACGCTCCAGGAACCATACTTACAGCGAGAAGTCCAAGTCCCCATCAATAAAATGCTCGGCTACTCCGACAGTTCATGTTGGAGACATGGTGTACTTACATTCGGATGGATCCAAGTCTCGAGCACAGGATCGTTACCTGGTTGTGTCTGTGGACGGGAACTGGTGCGACATCCGCAAGTTTGTTGGCTCTCAACTCCGATGCTCGGCGTATCGTGTACTACAATCGGAATGTTACATGGTACCCACGTGGACGACACATACCATCCCGCATCACCACAGAGGTTCCTGTGATGATTCTCTCGGTGATGAAGACGACTCGGATGGGCCACCTATTGCTCCCCCCCGATCCACCTCACATACCTCCCATTCTCTCGACTCCAGCTGAACGTGTTCTGCCCCCAAGTCCTCCTCCTGCGGTTCTACCCTCTATGCTTGACCATCCCTGTGATTCCCAGGTCCAACGCCATGGTGCTGTCAGCATGGCAACCGCGTCACCTCCTATCAGGAGGTCAGGACGTCGACGTTCAAGCCCCAAACACTTGGATGACTACGTTCTTGATGGATGAGTGGTTGCATATGTGTCAATGGGGCAGTACAATCCCGAGGCACCTGAGGACAGCCAATCGAGTGATGGCGCTTTTCCTCTTAACCTGGCATCATCGGTCTACTGTCTTCAGGCACATGTGCAAATACTGTTACACATGTGCAACACATGCACATGTTACACATGTTCACAGAAATGGCGTGCTGTGTGTGATCCGATGGAGTGAGGACACGATAAGGTCTATCTCAGCTCACTGGCGTAGATACGTCCTGACGTAAAAATATCGGGAAAAAACATCCAAAAATATTTTCACGTTTCCGGTATCCATTTTGTTTTGTTTTTCCCGCGCAATACAAAACATGACAGCAACGCAAGGGAGGAAATACACAAAATAGACTTTAAATAGGTGTGAAGAGTACAAAAATCAAACTAATTTATTCAAAGTTATAAATGAGGTTATTGGAAAGCTGCAACACTTGCAAACTGGACCATCTGATGACTGATGAAGTAAGAACTTCCGGGACTTCCAAGTAGAGTTGGGGCCTATAACCAAGACCGCTTGACTGTCCTCAACCTTCCTCACATAACCTCCTTTCGAACCCTCCTCCTCAAGCTCTTGGCACACACTTTACATCCTCACATAACCTCCTTTCGAACCCTCATCAAGCTCTCGGCACACACTTTATATCCTCACATAACCTCCTTTTGAACCCTCCTCATCAAGCTCTCGGCACACACTTTATATCCTCACATAACCTCCTTTTGAACCCTCCTCCTCAAGCTCTTGGCACACACTTTACATCCTCACATAACCTCCTTTCGAACCCTCATCAAGCTCTCGGCACACACTTTATAGCCTCACATAACCTCCTTTTGAACCCTCCTCCTCAAGCTCTTGGCACACACTTTACATCCTCACATAACCTCCTTTCGAACCCTCATCAAGCTCTCGGCACACACTTTATATCCTCACATAACCTCCTTTTGAACCCTCCTCCTCAAGCTCTCGGCCCACACTTTACATCCTCACATAACCTCCTTTGGAACCATCCTCATCAAGCTCTCAGCCCACACTTTACATCCTCACATAACCTCCTTTGGAACCCTCCTTATCAAGCTCTCGGAACACACTTTACATCCTCACATAACCTCCTTTAGAACCCTCCTCATCAAGCTCTCAGCACACACTTTACATCCTCACATAACCTCCTTTGGAACCCTCCTTATCAAGCTCTCGGTACACACTTTACATCCTCACATAACCTCCTTTAGAACCCTCCTCATCAAGCTCTCAGCACACACTTTACATCCTCACATAACCTCCTTCAGAACCCTCCTCATCAAGCTCTCAGCACACACTTTCCATCCTCACATAACCTCCTTTTGAACCCTCCTCCTCAAGCTCTCGGCACACACTTTACATCCTCACATAACCTCCTTCAGAACCCTCCTCATCAAGCTCTCAGCACACACTTTACATCCTCACATAACCTCCTTCAGAACCCTCCTCATCAAGCTCTCAGCACACACTTTACATCCTCACATAACCTCCTTCAGAACCCTCCTCATCAAGCTCTCAGCACACACTTTACATCCTCACATAACCTCCTTCAGAACCCGCCTCATCAAGCTCTCAGCACACACTTTACATCCTCACATAACCTCCTTCAGAACCCTCCTCATCAAGCTCTCAGCACACACTTTACATCCTCACATAACCTCCTTCAGAACCCTCCTCATCAAGCTCTCAGCACACACTTTACATCCTCACATAACCTCCTTCAGAACCCTCCTTATCAGGCTCTCAGTACACACTTTACATCCTCACATAACCTCCTTTGGAACCATCCTCATCAAGCTCTCGGCACACACTTTACATCCTCACATAACCTCCTTTCGAACCCTCCTCATCAAGCTCTCAGCACACACTTTACATCCTCACATAACCTCCTTTGGAACCATCCTCATCAAGCTCTCGGCACACACTTTACATCCTCACATAACCTCCTTTCGAACCCTCCTTATCAAGCTCTCAGCACACACTTTACATCCTCACATAACCTCCTTCAGAACCCTCCTCATCAAGCTCTCAGCACACACTTTACATCCTCACATAACCTCCTTTCGAACCCTCCTCATCAAGCTCTCAGCACACACTTTACATCCTCACATAACCTCCTTTAGTACCCTCCTCATCAAGCTCTCAGCACACACTTTATATCCTCACAAAACCTCCTTTCGAACCTTCCTCATCAAGCTCTCGGCACACACTTTATATCCTCACAAAACCTCCTTTCGAACCCTCCTTATCAAGCTCTCAGCACACACTTTACATCCTCACATAACCTCCTTCAGAACCCGCCTCATCAAGCTCTCGGCACACACTTTACATCCTCACATAACCTCCTTCAGAACCCTCCTCATCAAGCTCTCAGCACACACTTTACATCCTCACATATCCTCCTTTGGAACCCTCCTCATCAAGCTCTCAGCCCACACTTTACATCCTCGTATAACCTCCTTTGGAACCCTCCTCATCAAGCTCTCAGCACACACTTTATATCCTCACATAACCTCCTTTAGAACCCTCCTCATCAAGCTCTCAGCACACACTTTATATCCTCACATAACCTCCTTTAGAACCCTCCTCATCAAGCTCTCAGCACACACTTTATATCCTCACATAACCTCCTTTAGAACCCTCCTCATCAAGCTCTCGGAACACACTTTATATCCTCACATAACCTCCTTTGGAACCCTCCTTATCAAGCTCTCAGCACACACTTTACATCCTCACATAACCTCCTTTAGAACCCTCCTCATCAAGCTCTCAGAACACACTTTATATCCTCACATAACCTCCTTTAGAACCCTCCTCATCAAGCTCTCGGCACACACTTTATATCCTCACAAAACCTCCTTTCGAACCCTCCTCATCAAGCTCTCAGCACACACTTTATATCCTCACATAACCTCCTTTAGAACCCTCCTCATCAAGCTCTCGGCACACACTTTATATCCTCACATAACCTCCTTTCGAACCCTCCTCATCAAGCTCTCAGCACATACTTTATATCCTCACATAACCTCCTTTAGAACCCTCCTCATCAAGCTCTCGGCACACACTTTATAGCCTCACATAACCTCCTTTAGAATCCTCCTCATCAAGCTCTCGGAACACACTTTATAGCCTCACATAACCTCCTTTAGAACCCTCCTCATCAAGCTCTCGGCACACACTTTATATCCTCACATAACCTCCTTTAGAATCCTCCTCATCAAGCTCTCGGAACACACTTTATAGCCTCACATAACCTCCTTTAGAATCCTCCTCATCAAGCTCTCGGCACACACTTTATAGCCTCACATAACCTCCTTTAGAACCCTCCTCATCAAGCTCTCGGAACACACTTTATATCCTCACATAACCTCCTTTCGAACCCTCCTCATCAAGCTCTCGGCACACACTTTATAGCCTCACATAACCTCCTTTAGAATCCTCCTCATCAAGCTCTCGGAACACACTTTATATCCTCACATAACCTCCTTTAGAATCCTCCTCATCAAGCTCTCGGCACACACTTTACATCCTCACATAACCTCCTTTAGAACCCTCCTTATCAAGCTCTCAGCCCACACTTTATACCCTCACATAACCTCCTTTCGAACCCTCCTCATCAAGCTCTCAGCCCACACTTTACATCCTCACATAACCTCCTTTCGAACCCTCCTTATCAAGCTCTCAGCCCACACTTTATACCCTCACATAACCTCCTTTCGAACCCTCCTCATCAAGCTCTCGGCACACACTTTATATCCTCACATAACCTCCTTTCAAACCCTCCTCATCAAGCTCTCGGCACACACTTTATATCCTCACATAACCTCCTTTGGAACCCTCCTTATCAAGCTCTCAGCACACACTTTACATCCTCACATAACCTCCTTTGGAACCCTCCTTATCAAGCTTTCAGTACACACTTTACATCCTCACATAACCTCCTTTCAAACCCTCATCAAGCTCTCGGCACACACTTTATATCCTCACATAACCTCTTTTAGAATCCTCCTCATCAAGCTCTCAGCACACACTTTATATCCTCACATAACCTCCTTTGGAACCCTCCTTATCAAGCTCTCAGCACACACTTTATAGCCTCACATAACCTCCTTTAGAACCCTCCTCATCAAGCTCTCAGCACACACTTTACATCCTCACATAACCTCCTTCAGAACCCTCCTTATCAAGCTCTCAGCACACACTTTACATCCTCACATAACCTCCTTTAGAACCCTCCTCATCAAGCTCTCGGCACACACTTTACATCCTCACATAACCTCCTTTAGTACCCTCCTCATCAAGCTCTCAGCCCACACTTTACATCCTCACATACCTCCTTCAGAACCCTCCTCATCAAGCTCTCAGCACACACTTTACATCCTCACATAACCTCCTTTAGAACCCTCCTCATCAAGCTCTCAGCACACACTTTATATCCTCACATAACCTCCTTTAGAACCCTCCTCATCAAGCTCTCAGCCCACACTTTATATCCTCACATAACCTCCTTTAGAACCCTCCTCATCAAGCTCTCAGCCCACACTTTATATCCTCACATAACCTCCTTTAGAACCCTCCTCATCAAGCTCTCAGCACACACTTTATATCCTCACATAACCTCCTTTAGAACCCTCCTCATCAAGCTCTCAGCACACACTTTACATCCTCACATAACCTCCTTTAGAACCCTCCTCATCAAGCTCTCAGCCCACACTTTACATCCTCACATACCTCCTTCAGAACCCTCCTCATCAAGCTCTCAGCACACACTTTACATCCTCACATACCTCCTTCAGAACCCTCCTCATCAAGCTCTCAGCACACACTTTACATCCTCACATAACCTCCTTTAGAACCCTCCTCATCAAGCTCTCGGCACACACTTTATATCCTCACATAACCTCCTTTAGAACCCTCCTCATCAAGCTCTCAGCACACACTTTACATCCTCACATAACCTCCTTCAGAACCCTCCTTATCAAGCTCTCAGCACACACTTTACATCCTCACATAACCTCCTTCAGAACCCTCCTCATCAAGCTCTCGGCACACACTTTACATCCTCACATAACCTCCTTTGGAACCCTCCTTATCAAGCTCTCAGCACACACTTTATAGCCTCACATAACCTCCTTTAGAACCCTCCTCATCAAGCTCTCAGCACACACTTTACATCCTCACATAACCTCCTTCAGAACCCTCCTTATCAAGCTCTCAGCACACACTTTACATCCTCACATAACCTCCTTTAGAACCCTCCTCATCAAGCTCTCGGCACACACTTTACATCCTCACATAACCTCCTTTAGTACCCTCCTCATCAAGCTCTCAGCCCACACTTTACATCCTCACATACCTCCTTCAGAACCCTCCTCATCAAGCTCTCAGCACACACTTTACATCCTCACATAACCTCCTTTAGAACCCTCCTCATCAAGCTCTCAGCACACACTTTATATCCTCACATAACCTCCTTTAGAACCCTCCTCATCAAGCTCTCAGCCCACACTTTATATCCTCACATAACCTCCTTTAGAACCCTCCTCATCAAGCTCTCAGCCCACACTTTATATCCTCACATAACCTCCTTTAGAACCCTCCTCATCAAGCTCTCAGCACACACTTTATATCCTCACATAACCTCCTTTAGAACCCTCCTCATCAAGCTCTCAGCACACACTTTACATCCTCACATAACCTCCTTTAGAACCCTCCTCATCAAGCTCTCAGCCCACACTTTACATCCTCACATACCTCCTTCAGAACCCTCCTCATCAAGCTCTCAGCACACACTTTACATCCTCACATACCTCCTTCAGAACCCTCCTCATCAAGCTCTCAGCACACACTTTACATCCTCACATAACCTCCTTTAGAACCCTCCTCATCAAGCTCTCGGCACACACTTTATATCCTCACATAACCTCCTTTAGAACCCTCCTCATCAAGCTCTCAGCACACACTTTACATCCTCACATAACCTCCTTCAGAACCCTCCTTATCAAGCTCTCAGCACACACTTTACATCCTCACATAACCTCCTTCAGAACCCTCCTTATCAAGCTCTCAGCACACACTTTACATCCTCACATAACCTCCTTCAGAACCCTCCTTATCAAGCTCTCAGCACACACTTTACATCCTCACATAACCTCCTTCAGAACCCTCCTCATCAAGCTCTCGGCACACACTTTATATCCTATTTTGACTTTTATTAATCATCAACTCATCCACTTTATCCCATATCCCTTTACCCATGTACAATAAAATCCGTTTTGTGACATTATAAGGTCACACAACAATCATAACGAACTTTGACACACAACAATCCACAAACTTTGACTCAATTATAAAGTTTTGAACATCGATACAAAAACATGACGTTGTCATACAAGCAGCGCGATGGTAAATCCCGGTCAACAACCTTTATATCATCCCGGTAAAGTTCCCGGTAAAGTTCCCGGTAAAGTTCCCGGTAAAGTTCGACACCCGGGAACAACATTAGCGGTGACTGCTTCCATGGTGGGATGGTAACTGATCCAGACGTTGCCTTGGATCACATTCTCGGGCATCGAGACCTGGATCAACATAATGACCAAGGGTGTCAAGTGACGTATCGCTTGGTCTCAAGGTCATAGCGAGTGTGGTTGTGTTGGGTGCTCATTGGTCGTGTCATCGGGCTGCCCAGGCTGGTGGGTTGGAGACCTGCATCCCCAAAAAGGAAAAACAACCCTGAATCATGCGATTCAATAACTTCGCATTCTTCCGCAAAGACCGTGATGGAGGGGTGTTTCGGGCAATAAGTGACACGGTTATTGTTGCAGTTTCCGGAGTTCAGCCTTTTGTGGTGGAACTTGCTGTTAACTAACACCGACATTTTATATACAGTACTGCACTTAATGGCCCGTCAACCAACAAGCGGAAAAGCTTTGATGAAATTTCCCAATCCCTTTCTCTGAAACAAGCGAACAAGAAAATCCCTTTTTACCAATCCCTCTGGTGGTTGCTGCCACACAGTTTAACCAGTGGCTGCAACCAGCAAAAGTTGCTTGCACTCTCCAGTTTAACCAGTCGCAGCAACCACCAAAATCTGCCTTAGAACTCTCTTGTTCAACCAGTCGCAGCAACCACCAAAAGTTGCTCAAATTTGCTTCCGTTTAACCAGTGGCAACAACCACCAAAACCTGCCCAAACTCTCTATTTCAACCAGCTGCAGCAACCACCAAAAGTTGCCTAATCTCTCTGCAGTTTAAACACCAAAACCTGCCCAAACTCTCTAGTTCAACCAGCTGCAGCAACCACCAAAAGTTGCCTAATCTCTCTGCAGTTTAAACACCAAAAGTTGCCTAATCTCTCTGCAGTTTAAACACCAAAACCTGCCCAAACTCTCTAGTTCAACCAGCTGCAGCAACCACCAAAAGTTGCCTAATCTCTCTGCAGTTTAAACACCAAAAATTGCCTAAACTCTCTCCAGTTTAAACACCAAAACCTGCCCAAACTCTCTAGTTCAACCAGCTGCAGCAACCACCAAAAGTTGCCTAAACTCTCTGCAGTTTAAACACCAAAAGTTGCCTAAACTCTCTCCAGTTTAACCAACAAATGTTGCCTCAACCCTCTCGTTCAACCAGTGGAAACAGCCACCCAAAGTTGCTTAGACTCTCCAGTTTAACCAGTACCAGCAACCACCAAAAGTTGCCTAAACTCTCTCCAGTTTAACCAGTGGCAACAAACACCAAAACCTGCTCAAACTCTCGAGTTCAACCAGCTGCAGCAACCACCAAAAGTTGCCTCATCTCTCTCCAGTTTAACCACCAAAAGTTGCCTAAACTCTCTCCAGTTTAACCACCAAAAGTTGCCTAATCTCTCTGCAGTTTAAACACCAAAAGTTGCCTCATCTCTCTCCAGTTTAACCACCAAAAGTTGCCTAAACTCTCTCCAGTTTAACCACCAAAAGTTGCCTCATCTCTCTCCAGTTTAACCACCAAAAGTTGCCGAAACTCTCTCTCGAGTTTAACCAGTGCCAGCAACCACCAAAACTTGCCCAAACTCTCTCTTGTTCAACCAGCTGCAGCAACCACCAAAAGTTGCCTAAGCTCTCTCCAGTTTCACCACCGAAAGTTGCCTAAACTCTCTCCAGTTCAACCACCAAAAGTTGCTCAAATTTTCTGCAGTTAAACCAGTGGCAGCAACCACCAAAGCCTGCCCAAACTCTCTAGTTCAACCAGCTGCAGCAACCACCAAAAGTTGCCTAAACTCTTTCCAGTTTAACCATTAGCAGCAACCACCCAAAGTTGCCTAAACTCTCTCCAATTTAACCATTGGCAGCAACCACCAAAAGTTGCCTAAACTCTCTCCAGTTTAACCATTGGCAGCAACCACCCAAAGTTGCCTAAACTCTCTCCAGTTTAACCATTGGCAGCAACCACAAAAGTTGCCTAAACTCTCTCCAATTTAACCATTGGCAGCAACCACCCAAAGTTGCCTGAACTCTCTCCAGTTTAACCATTGGCAGCAACCACAAAAGTTGCCTAAACTCTCTCCAGTTTAACCATTGGCAGCAACCACCCAACGTTGCCTAAACTCTCTCCAATTTAACCATTGGCAGCAACCACCAAAAGTTGCCTGAACTCTCTCCAGTTTAACCATTGGCAGCAACCACCCAACGTTGCCTAAACTCTCTCCAATTTAACCATTGGCAGCAACCACCAAAAGTTGCCTGAACTCTCTCCAGTTTAACCATTGGCAGCAACCACCCAACGTTGCCTAAACTCTCTCCAATTTAACCATTGGCAGCAACCACCAAAAGTTGCCTGAACTCTCTCCAATTTAACCATTGGCAGCAACCACCAAAAGTTGCCTAAACTCTCTCCAGTTTAACCATCAGCAGCAACCACCAAAAGTTGCCTAAACTCTCTCCAGTTTAACCATCAGCAGCAACCACCAAAAGTTGCCTAAATTCTCTCCAATTTAACCATTGGCAGCAACCACCCAAAGTTGCCTGAACTCTCTCCAGTTTAACCAGTGGCAGCAACCACCAAAGTTGCTCGAACTGCTCCTAAAAAAAACTCTGGTGGAACTCGTTTTAAGGGGATTAATAGACGAGTATCTCACAGCGTCTGATCGTCACTACAAACGCGCGTCTTATCGACAATTGTCAATCTTGGTGCTAATTTAAAAGCAGCTCTCAAGTTACCTAAATGTACTGTTTTGATAAATCTGACTTGCAATGATTGAAAGATATTACTTCAAGATTTACAACCGAGTTTCTTCAATCCAATCGAGATGCAAATCCAGTTGATTCAAACTGGATTGCCATTTTTAATGGGATGCCATTGATGTCATCGTGGATTGACGATGCCAGTCCAGCTTCCAGAGTGAGTTGCTACTTAGGGGATTACGTTGACAAGACAGACAAGATGAGCAGGCTTCCTATCAATGTCTTTGAGCCTTACCCAGGGTAATCAGGTGGGAGCAAGTCATGAGGTCCACCGCTTGCAATCATGACATCCTCATACGATGGCAACCCCCTCAGGGGTCCGGGTGCATCCGAAGTGTCCTCTGGTCGGGTACCTGGATATCGGGGGTCCTGCCTTGTCATTGGTACTTGTTCTCTGTTCAGAGGGATGAAAAGGTAGTGCACTCGGTGAAGCCTTATCTGCTTTATCTCTTGCCCTGTGACTCACACTTAGGCAGAAAAAGGAACAACAGCACCAATGAGCCTTTCTCTTGTCCCCTTAGTGAGATGCAGCAACAACCAAAATGGTGGATGGTCATACATTTTGAGCATGGTTGTGGCCCCCTAGGCCTCCCGAATCTGAAACTAAACCCAAATAAACAAAGCTTTGCAAAGAAATTACTTTGATGGACTTCTCGAAGAATAAGTAATTTTTAATTTGAATAGTTTCTGAACGGGAGAAGCGCATTGAAAAGGAGAGACTGGGTTCATAGGTAACGTAAAATAGCGGAGATCTGCGACACCGACAGACTTGGCATGTCTGCAATAATGTTTAATACGTGACCCTGGATTAACAGGTAGGATACACGTACTTGTGGGTTACCGGTAGGCCATATGCGTACCTGGAGGTTTTGTTCCTGGAAGAGTATTTTCGCTTTTGCTTGCAGTAGTAATACAGGCCGATGCTGATGAACAGCAAACAACATGCAACAAAAAACGTGATCCCGATCATCATTGGGAGTTGACTCCCCCGTTTCCCTGCGAGACAGACACATGCACACGCAATATTCAACTCAAGACATCTCTATTCAACCAAAGTGAACGAATCATATCAACCACGACCTCATATAGATAAAGTGCCATGACGGTGTTGTATACAGCAAGACAACCATGTAATCGAGCCATACCCATCTTCTTGTCTTTCAGGTCGGCCAAGTACTTCCTCTGCATGGAAAATAAAAGTTCAAGTGGGACAATCGGGTGAACAAGGGTCAACGAGCAAGCAAACACTCCTCTCATTCATTCGTGATTTACACTCATCACCACATTCAATCGGGTCATCACCTCCTCTCATTCATTCCTCATCACCACATTCCACGTCTTCGTGGTTCCTCTTGTTCATTCGTAATTTCCAAATCATCACCAGCAGGATATTAAACAATTGATGGTATTTATCGGGGGGTTGACAAGCCGGGCCACTACACCAACATTTGTACCATTGACATCAAAAAGGCCTTTGATTTGATTTTTTTTTTCTTCTTTTTTTTATACTGAATCGAGGCTCGTGAAAAAGCTGACAACCGCGAGGGAAAGACAGCACAGAGGGACCGTGAGGGAAAGACAGCACAGAGGGACCGCGAGGGAAAGACAGTACAGAGGGAGGGACCGCGAGGGAAAGACAGCACAGGGGGACCACGAGGGAAAGACAGCACAGTGGGACCGCGAGGGAAAGACAGCACAGTGGGACCGCGAGGGAAAGACAGCACAGAGGGACCGCGAGGGAAAGACAGCACAGGGGGACCGCGAGGGAAAGACAGCACAGGGGGACCGCGAGGGAAAGACAGCACAGAGGGACCGCGAGGGAAAGACAGCACAGAGGGACCGCGAGGGAAAGACAGCACAGAGGGACCGCGAGGGAAAGACAGCACAGAGGGACCGCGAGGGAAAGACAGCACAGGGGGACCGCGAGGGAAAGACAGCACAGGGGGACCGCGAGGGAAAGACAGCACAGGGGGACCGCGAGGGAAAGACAGCACAGAGGGACCGCGAGGGAAAGACAGCACAGGGGGACCACGAGGGAAAGACAGCACAGTGGGACCGTGAGGGAAAGACAGCACAGGGGGACCACGAGGGAAAGACAGCACAGAGAGACCGCGAGGGAAAGACAGCACAGTGGGACCGCGAGGGAAAGACAGCACAGTGGGACCGCGAGGGAAAGACAGCACAGAGGGACCGTGAGGGAAAGACAGCACAGAGGGACCGCAAGGGAAAGACAGCACAGAGGGACCGCGAGGGAAAGACAGCACAGAGGGACCCGCGAGGGAAAGACAGCACAGAGGGACCGCGAGGGAAAGACAGCACAGAGGGACCGCGAGGGAAAGACAGCACAGGGGGACCACGAGGGAAAGACAGCACAGTGGGACCGTGAGGGAAAGACAGCACAGGGGGACCACGAGGGAAAGACAGCACAGAGAGACCGCGAGGGAAAGACAGCACAGAGGGACCGCGAGGGAAAGACAGCACAGGGGGACCGCGAGGGAAAGACAGCACAGGGGGACCACGAGGGAAAGACAGCACAGTGGGACCGCGAGGGAAAGACAGCACAGTGGGACCGCGAGGGAAAGACAGCACAGAGAGACCGCGAGGGAAAGACAGCACAGGGGGACCGCGAGGGAAAGACAGCACAGGGGGACCGCGAGGGAAAGACAGCACAGTGGGACCGTGAGGGAAAGACAGCACAGTGGGACCGCGAGGGAAAGACAGCACAGAGGGACCGCGAGGGAAAAACAGCACAGGGGGACCGCGAGGGAAAGACAGCACAGGGGGACCGCGAGGGAAAGACAGCACAGGGGGACCGCAAGGGAAAGACAGCACAGAGGGACTGCGAGGGAAAGACAGCACAGTGGGACCGTGAGGGAAATTCAGTACAGGGGGACCGCGAGGGAAAGACAGCACAGTGGGACCGCGAGGGAAAGACAGCACAGAGGGACCGCGAGGGAAAGACAGCACAGAGGGCTGCCGTCTGCCGTCTCTTCTTGACCATATGACAGGACTTCAAAAGCCGATTCAACTGGACATCGACCCTGCGATCATCCCTGCCATATGCAGCTTTCTTTCTTATGCCACATCATCATCCCAGGTTCTGACCCTGGTGCGGTGTCCCTCGGGGCCTGGGTTATGATTTTGATTGGGATCAATGACGCTGTTCTTCCTTGTGACAACAGGTGGAAATATGTGGATGACCTTGCGCTTATGGAGATTGTCCCCAAATCACAAGAAGATGCTCTGCAGACACACTAGATGTTCTTTCTGTTTGGAGTCATGACAATTGCATGCAGCCAACGCCTCAGGCATGTAAAGTTCTGCAAGTTAGCTTTCTACATGCTGCCCCCTGTCTTCCTGTGATTTGTATTTACGACATGGCACTTGAGAGAGTATCTTCACTTTGTCTCCTTGGAGTTTTTTTTTTCTTTTTCTTTTCTTTTTTGTATACAAGATCGAGGCTCGTGAAAGAGCTAACATTAATCACACAAAAAGTGAAACCGACACATAAAACACAAAAAACAAGGGGAGCGGTAGACAAGATGGGGAGAGAGGGGGAAGAACACAAATACAACATTTGAGAGCAGGGACATCGGTAGAAATGTGGGAGGGGGAGGGCTTGGGGGGAGGTGGGAGAGGTATAAAACATATGAACACTGCAAGGACTTCCAGGAAAGAAGTTGGAATTTCAAAAAAAAACAAAAAGTGCATCTGGGGTGAATTCGTTTATTCTTCAGTCGGACCTAAAATAGGACTCGCAAGTCGAGTGTCATCTCTACATGCTGTGCTCGCTGAAGAGAAATGGTGTTCTCATTGCAGATTTTATCCTGATGTACACCATGTAAGTTCTACCTCTGTTGGCGTTAGCTGCTCCTGGATGGAGGTCTAGCCCGACCACCAAGCAGTCACAAAGCATTGAGTGGGTACAGCGGAGAGCCCTCCCGCTCCTGGATGGAGCTCTGGCCTGACCCTGAAGCATTCACAAAGCATTGAGCAGGTACAGCGAAGAGCCCTCCCGCTCATGGATGGAGCTCTAGCCTGACCATGACGCATTGAGCGGGTACAGCGAAGAGCCCTCCCGGTCTTGGATGGAGCTCTAGCCTGACCACGAAGCATTGAGCGGGTACAGCGAAGAGCCCTCCCGGTCTTGGATGGAGCTCTAGCCTGACCGTACAGCAGTCACAAAGCATTGAGCAGGTCCAGCGAAGAGCCCTCCCGGTCTTGGATGGAGCTCTAGCCTGACTGTGAAGCAGTCACAAAGCATTGAGCAGGTCCAGCGAAGAGCCCTCCCGGTCTTGGATGGAGCTCTAGCCTGACCGCGAAGCAGTCGCAAAGCATTGAGTGGGTACAGCGAAGAGCCCTCCGCTTCATCACGTTTCCTGTGACATCCCATGATGCTGATCTCCTCTGTGCCTATAACCTCCCCTCGATAGCAGAAAGAAGAATCACAATTCTAACTTGCTTTGAAACGTCCCTTCTTTGGTCTAGTCGTCATCGAAAAAAACTCCCATCCAATCACCGACGCCGACACAGTTTGGTTGAATGAGCAACAGGCCACAGTCAAGCCTCGTATTTTTCTTTCTCTACTTTCACAGTATGATTGTGGCGCACCTGTTCTGTGCATAGTTGAGTCAGATTGTTTAAGGGGATCTTTACGTGCTGAGAGATCATTTCATTCTTTGTTACATTGAGCTTGTAAATAAACACATGCCTTGTGAATATGTACTTTTGAATAATTTGGTAAACTTTTAAACTTCAATTGTCCTTTTCCATCATTGGTTCGACATAGTGTATGTGATAGATAGACGGCACGTTATACCCCATCGTTTCACTACACAAGAACAGCCAATGCCCCACCTACAGTTTTGCTCGGCCGTACACAATAAGTAGACAAGGTGGGATGTTGACAGGGCAGCTCCCCAGTTAGGATAACTAGGTCACCAGGTAAGATAACGTGATGCTGGGCAGGAGGACCCTGATATATCTGGTTGCCCCAACCTGTGTCCATAGCTGCTTAGAAACCTGTTGGTTCACAGAGTTATCCGTGGCTTGCGGCTTCAGGGTCAGAGGTCCAGTGGAGGGTCTGAGTCACCACTGCTCCCCTCATTGGACCCCTTGCTGTACCCACTCATTGGACCCCACTGCACCACTCGTGAACCACGTGCTCACCCAGAAACCTACAACTACTATATGACCAATTGTGTCGAAGACAATGGACAGGTAATAAGAATGCTTGCGGTAGATATTTTGTTGCAAACCGCATCAGTGAGTTTATCAACTAGTTGCACAAGAGACATGTCAGTACAATGTCGAGGTCTCAAGCAGAACTGTCGGTTATAAAGTGGCTTGAGTTGAGAGATTAACTTGGAAAGACGGTTACAAACAAGTCTAAGGTTCTCTCCTGACAAGGTAGAGAAGTTTTTATCAAACCTCGACTCTGATTCTACAACTGGACCAGACGGCATCAGCCCACGGGTCCTAAAATCCTGCTCTGCCGCTCCATCTCACCCTCTCTCTGTTCTCTTCGCCCTCTCTTTTGCTCAAGGTCATCTGCCATCAGCTTGGAAATCAGTCAACATTACCACTTTACACAAAAAGGTGCAAAAACAGATCCTTGCAACAACAGACCAATAAGCCTGCTCCAAATTATCAGCAAAGTCATGGAATCCATCATTGCTTCAGATATCAAATCCTTCCTCTTCTCCAATGGCTTGATCTCTGATCATCAATTTGGTTTCAGACCAGGTCATTCCACTCTGGGCATGCTGCTTCTGCTGTCTCAACAATGGAATGAGGTCCTCAATGCTAAACAGGAAATCAGAGCTGTCTCCCTTGACACATCACATGCCTTCCATACGGTCTGGCACCCCGCTCTGCTCACCAAACTCTCCTCTGTTGGTATCCATGGAAATCTCCACACATGGCTGGCGGACTTCCTCTCTAGTCGTAGTCAACGTGTGGACCTGAATGGGTTTCTCTCATCTCCCCTTCCTGTTCAGGCTGGAGTTCCCCAAGGCAGTGTTCTGGGCCCTGTGATTTTTCTTGTCTTCGTCAATGATCTCTCCTGTTTTGTCATGGGGGGTTTGTCATGGTCATGGGGCCCGCAAGGCTAAACCCGCTCCAGCAGGGAAAATGGCCTTAAAATGCCTGTTGTTGTTTGTCATCAATGATCTCTCCGACTCTCTGGAAAATCCTCTCTATCTCTTTGCTGACGACTCTACACTCTGTCGCTCCATTCTTCATCCCTCAGATCGGCAATCTGCAGCCTCCTCACTCTCTGCAGACCTGGACAAAATCACAGACTGCTCAAACAAGTGGAACATGTCTTTCAATCCTGACAAATCTCACACTCTTACGATGTCTCTCCGAAAAGACCGACTGGAAAACCCTCCCATCCACTTCCTCAACAATACTCTCCAAGAAGTTCTGTCACTCAAGATTTTGGGTCTCACTATCTGCCATGATCTTTCCTGGGAAAACCAAATTTCCAAGCTGGCCTCCAAAGCCAGTCGCCGACTGGGCATCTTCCGTCGTGCGAAGTCCTTCCTTAGCACAGCTGAGCTTCTCACCACATACAAGACTTAGATCCGCAGCTCAATGGAATACTGTTCTCCCCTCTGGGCTGGTGCTCCTGCCTCACACCTAGCTAGGGTGATGAAGGTTGTGGGCAAGTTTCATCAAAATTGTGTGTGTCGTTTTGGAGAAGAGAGCAAGTACCTATTTTGAGTGGAGGGGGGAGGGAGGTTGGTTCAAAAAACCCCGTAAACCGTTACAATTAGCGCAGATTTTAATACGGGCAATACACCTTTGTTAGGCATGAGATATGACGCTTGTAGCGAAGTTTAATCAAAATTGTGTGTGTAGTTTCAGAGAAGAAAGGAAATACCTATTTTGGGGAGTCAAATCCTCCCGTAGACCACTTTAATGAGTGCAGATTTTGAATTTGTTTTCAAAGCCATTAACTAGACCAAGCAGATATTCCAAGTTTCAGCTAGTTTAAATTTATAGTCCTTGAGATATGAGTGACAACACATTTTGGGTGGACGGACGGACACCAACGTGAATTTGAGGGTTTTCTTAATAAAACTCAAGAATGTGGAAACAGACGTTGCTGAAAATTTGGAACATATTACCTGAACATACAAATAATTTACTACTGAAATTTGGAACATATTACCTTGAGGTACAAAGCATTGACTTCTGAAATTTGGAACATATTACCTTAACATACAAATAATTTACTTCTGAAATTTGGAACATATTACCTGAACATACAAATAATTTACTACTGAAATTTGGAACATATTACCTTGAGGTACAAAGCATTGACTTCTGAAATTTGGAACATATTACCTTAACATACAAATAATTTACTTCTGAAATTTGGAACATATTACCTTGAGGTACAAAGCATTGACTTCTGAAATTTGGAACATATTACCTTAACATACAAATAATTTACTTCTGAAATTTGGAACATATTACCTGAACATACAAATAATTTACTACTGAAATTTGGAACATATTACCTTGAGGTACAAAGCATTGACTTCTGAAATTTGGAACATATTACCTCAACATACAAATAATTTACTACTGAAATTTGGAACATATTACTTTAAATTGAAATTTTTTAACGACTGAAATTTTAAAACTACTGAAAATTTATTTAAAACTACTGAAATTTGGAACATATTACTTTTGTCTTTGAGGTACAAAGCATTCACTTATGAAATGTGCATCCAATTTAGTCCAGTAGAAGCAGAGAAACGCATTTTCAGTCCCCATGATAAAGTTGCGTACAGAGAAACGATCTCTAATATAAAGGGACGGGTACCTCTTATATAAAGGGACGGGTACCTCTTATATAAAGGGACGGGTACCTCTTATATAAAGGGATGGGTGCCTCTTATATAAAGGGACGGGTACCTCTTATATAAAGGGACGGGTACCTCTTATATAAAGGGATGGGTGCCTCTTATATAAAGGGATGGGTGCCTCTTATATAAAGGGATGGGTACCTCTTATATAAAGGGATGGGTACCTCTTATATAAAGGGACGGGTACCTCTTATATAAAGGGACGGGTACCTCTTATAAAAAGGGATGGGTACCTCTTATATAAAGGGACAGGTACCTCTTATATAAAGGGATGGGTACCTCTTGTATAAAGGGGCGGTTACCTCTTATATAAAGGGACGGGTTCCTCTTATATAAAGGGACGGGTACCGCTTATATAAAGGGATGGGTACCTCTTATATAAAGGGACAGGTACCATCTTATATAAAGGGATGGGTACCTCTTATATAAAGGGATGGGTACCTTTTATATAAAGGGCCGGGTACCTCCTATATAAAGGGACGGGTACCTCTTATATAAGGGGATGGGTACCTCTTGTAAAAAGAGACCGGTACCTCTTATATAAAGGTACGGGTACCTCTTATATAAAGGGACGGGTACCTCTTATATAAAGGAACGGGTACTGTAGTGAAAATGTATCAAAGTTGAACCCAGGTGTGATGCTCGCTTAAACCACTGAGAGGCATCTATAAGACCTCGGACGTCCGTGACTTCGGGCCACTCCTGCGACATTATTCTATGACATGTAGACTCGGATGGTACGTACCCCTTTCATATTCTAGGCTTGCTTGCTTTGACTAATATTATCAATCCTTCCTATATGATGCCAAGATCCTGATATATATATTGCACGATTGTATTTTACAGGATGATGCCAAAGATCTGATTGAAATTAAACCTACCTATGGGACAAAGTTGTGGACTTGGTTGATTTTCACAACACTTAATTTCAATCAGTCTACCGTCCACTCGAGGACACGAGGTGGACATGGCGGGACACAAGATGATCCAGGTGCCGCAATTCTCCGCCGACCCACAAGCAGTGGATGCGGGCTCGGAGCTGACACATTGGCTAAAGTCCCTGGACAATCAGTTCAAAGCCCAGGACGCCGATGTCACTGATGAAACAAAATTACAAGTACTGCAAACTAAAGTACACCATACCGTCTACAGGGGAATCGAGCAGTGTACGACGTTCAATGCTGTGGTGACAGAGCTAAAACGGATTTACATTAAGAAGCGAAGCGTGGTCTATTCCCGGCATCTGCTCGCAAAGCGGACTCAACAACCCACAGACTCGCTAGACCACTACGCACAAGAGCTGCGACGTCTGCTCGCTGAGAGTGCCCAAGAGGTACGGACACACGAGCAAGTACAGGACGACCTTGTACGCGATTCTTTTGTCTCAGGAATCGGGTCTTCTACCGTTAGACAGAGGCTTCTTGAGGTTGAGGACTTGACGTTCACGGAGGCTTTATGGCTGGCTCACGTCTACACTACAGCTCGTGAACAATCTGACGCTTACGATCACACGCGCGTCACTGCGGGGATTTCTTGTCAAGCCCGACCGGAGAGGGCTACCGCCGACGACACGGGAGCCGACACGGCATCCCTGCCGGAACCCCTGGCTTCTCCTGAGGAGGATCCTCATTCCGGCTTGGCGGCAGCTGCAGCTGCGGGTCCAAAGCCCGGACGAAACGCTATGTGCTATTTCTGCGGGAATCGACAACATCCCTGGTCAGCGTGCCCGGCTCGGGAAGCGATATGTCATCTGTGTTCAACAAAAGGGCATTTTGCAAAAGTGTGCCGAAAGGCTGCACGGGGCAAACGAACATGCGTGACAATGAATGTGCTTATCGCTGGGCCAAAGGGCCGAGCACAGAGCGGGGCGCCTCACCCGCCTTTGATGAGTGGCGTACCTCCTCGTGGGCCCCTAGCTGCGCGCTCGACCTTGGGGATCTCCATCGGACCGCCAAAACAAATGGCGCAAATACGCTCGAACGCGGAGCGACTGTCCTTGGCTGGTATCCGAACGTCTCATGATGGCTATGAGACTCACCGCGCTACTCTAGCGCCATCCGAAGGCTGCTTGTATGACTACAAGCTCCTGTTTTGGCACGGAAGACTGCAGATGGCTTTCAAACGACGCGCATGACACGAACGCCCTCCAGAGGCTGCTCGAACAAACAGAGAACTGCAGCTGGCGTCGGATCTACACGCGAGGCGCGATCATCTCGCTCTGATGGCTCGGCTTCTGCCGGACTGCCTGGCCTGGCTCAGGCCATCATCCCACTTATGATCGAGGGAATTTTTGCACGGGCTCTAATCGATACAGGGTCCACGGATAGTTATATCGATCATCGACTGGTGCAAAAACACGGATGGCCGATCCTCGGGACATGCCGTCGGATCTTTATGGCCTCCCAAGGGCTTAGGCTCAATAGAAAAGGGAAATGTCGATTGAAGCTTGTGATAAAGGGACGAATGTTTCCAGATGTACATCTCATGGTCTTACCTGCTCTATGTGCTGATATCTTGTTAGGACATGACTTTCTTAAGCGACACGGACGTTTGGAAATGGAATTTGGTGGTACTGATACGCTGGCTGTTTGTGCACTCGCAGGGATGGAGATTGAGCCTCTGTCGCTGTTCCCCAATATGACCACGGACTGCACACCGGTAGCAGTAAAATTGCGGTGCTACTCACGAGCAGACGTGCAATTCATTGCGGAAGAGACAGCCCAGCTCTTAAAGGAAGGTATCATAGAACCTAGCCGGTCGCCGTGGCGAGCACAGGTCTTAGTGCTGCGAAGTGAGGCACATCGCAAACGAATGGTAATCGACTATTCGCAGACGATTAATTGATTTACACAGCTGGACGCCTACCCCCTCCCGGGAATGGACGCCCTGGTTCGACAGGTTGCCCAGTACTCAGTCTATAGCACTCTCCATCTATGCAGTGCGTATCATCAGATCCCCATCTCCGAGGCAGACCACATCTATACCGCGTTTGAATCAGGTCAACGGTTATACCAGTTCACCCTACTACCTTTTGGGGTGACGAACGGGGTTGCCTGTTTTCAGAGGGCTATGGACATCCTCATCGCTAAGGAGAACTTGACCGATGTCTTTGTATATCTGGACAATCTTACGGTTTGCGGGCATAACCAGGGGCATCATGATGCGAATCTGAAGCGCTTCCTCGAGGTAGCGCAGAGGTATCGCTTAACCATGAATGAGGCTAAATGTCGTTACTCCATATGCATGATAGATCTTCTGGGGTACACCGTGACCCACGGCTCTGTTGCTCCTGATAAGGAGCGTCTGCGACCCTTGCTCGATATGGCCCCGCCCTGCGATCGAGCTTCGCTGAAGCGTGCTCTCGGGCTGTTCGCCCATTATTCTAAGTGGGTGCAAAATTTCTCCACGAAACTCCACCCACTTGTGGCCTGCGACGCGTTCCCCATGAGCCCAGCCGCCTTGGCTGCCTTTAGGGGCCTTAAGGACGACATCGCTGGTGCCGCTGTGGCGACGATCGACGAGAGCAAATCTTTCGTCTTAGAAAGTGATGCCTCAGATCATGCGATAGCGGCGACTCTCTCCCAGTGGGGGCGCCCTGTGGCTTTCTTTTCACGGACTCTCACCTCCGCTGAGCGGAGGCATTCGTCTGTCAAAAAGGAAGCATACGCGATCGTCGAGTCGATTCGGCGATGGCGTTCGTACTTGCTCGGGCGATGCTTCCAAATCATCACGGACCAAAAAGTCGTGGCGTTTATGTACGACACCTTACATGCTCAACACATAAAGAATGAGAAAATCACTCGCTGGCGTATCGAACTCGCCGACTTCTGCTACACCATCAAATATCGCCCGGGGAAGGATAACCTGGTCGCCGACGCCTTATCGAGGCCGGCTACGTGTGCGGGTCTCATAACTTTGGAGGGTCTGCGCGCTTTGCACGACACTATGTGTCATCCTGGGGTGATGCGTTTCGCTCATTTTGTGCATCGTGGTAATCTGCCGTACTCGATTGAGGACATCCACCGGGTCTGCCACGACTGTGCTGTATGTGCGGAACTCAAACCGCGTTTTTACAACCCTCCCATGGGGACGCTGGTCAGGGCTACTAGGCCGTGGGAGAGATTGGCGATGGATTTCAAAGGCCCGCTGCCGGTGTCGAGTAACTCTCGTTAGCTGCTCACTGTCGTTGATGAGTACTCGCGATTCCCTTTCGCTTACACATGCGCAGATATGACGGCTGCCACAGTCATACGGTGCCTGCAGAATTTGTTTTCTATGTTTGGGTATCCGGCCTACGTGCATGCGGATCGGGGTGCGGAGTTCCTGTCCCAGGAAGTGAGGTGCTTCTTGCTCCAAAATAATGTCGCTTCGAGTTACACCACTCCGTACAGACCCCAGGCGAATGGGCAGGTTGAACGCTTCAATGGGATCATATGGAGGGCCGTCATGCTAAGCCTCAGGACCCTCGGCCGGGGCCTAGATAAATGGGCTTGGTCGCTACCTGCGGCGCTGAACTCGATCAGGGCTCTACTATGTATGGCCACCAACCAGACTCCTCACGAAAGGCTGTTCCACCACCCTAGAAGCTCGGGTAGTATCCGATCTTTACCCAGTTGGCTCGCTGAGCCGGGGCCGGCTTATCTCAAATGTGCGGTTCGCACGAGCAAGTACGATCCCTTCGTGGATAAGGTGCAGGTACTCCAGGCTAATCCCGAGCATGCTCGTGTGATGACGGCAGATGGATGTGAGTCCACTGTCTCCGTACGCCATCTCGCCCCTTGTGGGGTCATCGACCCTTGTAGGGATATCGACGAACCGATTTACGAGTCTATGGACTCTCCCGAAGCTCCCCCTGTGGAGCATCTGCCGTCCCTCCCTTCGCCAGATACACCCCTGCCTGAAGGCACTGAGGTGCCCCCTCCGACACCTGCCTCCAGCGGCTACTCTGATGCAGGGGACTCCGGGCTTGTGGATGTCATACCCGGTAGTTTCCGGACCCGTGCTGGCAGGATAATTCGCCGCCCTGACCGCTACGGATGAACCGAATGACATGGATTGACATTCCTAATCAATTAATGCTGACGCACGCTTGATTCCTGCCTAGCGGCAGTGTAGTTCTAACGGCGGAGAGAATGTAGTGAAAATGTATCAAAGATGAACCCAGGTGTGATGCTCGCTTAAAGCACTGAGAGGCGTCTATAAGACCTCGGACGTCCGCGACTTCGGGCCACTCCTGCGACACTATTCTATGACATGTAGACTCGGATGGTACGTACCCCTTTCATATTCTAGGCTTGCGCTTTGACTAATATTATCAATCCTTCCTATATGATGCCAAGATCCTGATATATATAATATATATTGCATGATTGTATTTTACAGGATGATGCCAAAGATCTGATTGAAATTAAACCTACCTATGGGACAAAGTTGTGGACTTGGTTGATTTTCACAACAGGTACCTCTTATATAAATGGACGGGTACCTCTTATATAAAGAGATGGGTACCTCTTATATAAAGGGATGGGCACCTCTTATATAAAGGGATGGGTACCTCTTATATAAAGGGATGGGTACCTCTTATATAAAGGGACGGGTACCTCTTATATAAAGGGATGGGTACCTCTTATATAAAGGGATGGGTACCTCTTATATAAAGGGATGGGTACCTCTTATATAAAGGGACGGGTACCTTTTGCCTCCCTTTGATTTTCATGCATCAAAGGGTATGTTTGTCTCGCCAACCTCCAACCTTAACTGACCATTCAAATTAGTAGTAGCAGCAGCATATTCGGACTTCAAAAGGTATGTTGGTACTTGGTAATAATTGTATTAAGCTTTGACCCCAGTGGATTGAAATTAAACAATTGATATCTGTGCCTTTTGTGCTTCTGTGGTTCAAATACTCTACTCAGGTATCCTCCAATCCATTTCTTCCTCTTATCCTATGTATTCAACTGACAACCTTCAAACACTCGTGACTCTCCTGAACTCATTCACTCAAAAACTTCTCATCGGGGAGTACTGTCAACCACTCCACTCCAACTTCCAAGTGTTAACATTAACCTTACCGTGGCCTCGTCATCCTCAAAAAATTCATGTGCCTCCTCATAGACACAAACCTCCTCGATGCACTCACGTTCCAGGTTTGATCGTGCGAAGAGCTCAAATTCCCCGAAATTCGAACGTTTCTTGTGCGACTTCACCACAAAGTTCCGCGCCTCGCGCTCTGTTATAAACACTGATGAGACAGCACAGGCTGATCGTGAGTCTTCCATCCATAACCCAGCACCAGATAACCCAGCACCCAGCACCAGATAACCCAGCACCAGATAACCCAGCACCAGTAGAATGTTTAGGCAACAAAATGCTGCCTTCCCTCAAGCACACATTACTGAGATTGGAACACTCATCACGCAGCACCGACATCGGAACATTGATCACCCAGCACCGATATCGGAACATTGATCACCCATCACCGATATCGGAACACTGATCAACCAGCACCGATATCGGATCATTGATCACCCAGCACCGATATCGGAACACTGATCACCCAGCACCGATATCGGAGCACTGATCACGCAGCACCTATATCGGAACGTAAATCACACAGCATGGCTATGGGAACACTGATCACGAAGCACCGATATCGGAACACTGATCACGCAGCACCGATATCGGAACACTGATCACGCAGCACCGATATCGGAACACTGATCACGCAGCACCGATATCGGAACACTGATCACGCAGCACCGATATCGGAACACTGATCACGCAGCACTGATATCAGAACACTGATCACGCAGCACCGATATCGGAACACTGACCAGGCAGCACCGATATCGGAACACTGATCACGCAGCACCGATATCGGAACTGACCACGCAGCACCGATATCGGAACACTGATCACGCAGCACCGATATCGGAACACTGATCATGCAGCACCGATATCGGAACACTGATCATGCAGCACCGATATCGGAACACTGATCACGCAGCACCGATGTCAGAATGCATATCACACAGCATGGCTATGGGAACACTGATCACGCAGCACCGATATCAGAACACTGATCATGTAGCACCAACATCGGAACACTGATCACGCAGCACCGATATTGGAACACTGATCACCCAGCACCGATATCAGAATATTTATCACACAAGTCCGAGATCAGAACATTGATCACCCAGCACCGATATCGGAATATTGATCACCCAGCACCGATATCGGAACACTGATCACGCAGCACCGATATTGGAACATTGATCACGCAGCACCGATATCGGAACACTGATCACGCAGCACCGATGTCGGAATGTAGATCACACAGCATGGCTATGGGAACAATGATCACACAGTACCGATATCGGAACATTGATCACCCAGCAGAATAATGATCACCCAGCACCGATATCGGAACACTGATCACGCAGCACCGATATCTTAACACTGATCACCCAGCACCGATATCGGAACACTGATCACCCAGCACTGAGATCAGAACATTGATCACCCAGCATCGATATCGGAACACTGATCACGCAGCACCAAGATCGGAACGTAGATCACCCAGCACCGATATCGGAATATTGGTCACCCAGCACCGATATCGGAACACTGATCACGCAGCACCGATATCGGAACATTGATCACGCAGCACCGATATCGGAACATTGATCACACAATTCCGAGATCGGGACATTGATCACAGCACCGAGATCGGAACACTGATCACCCAGCACCAAGATCGGAACGTAGATCACCCAGCACCGATATCGGAATATTGGTCACCCAGCACCGATATCGGAACACTGATCACCCAGCACCAAGATCGGAACGTAGATCACCCAGCACCGATATCGGAATATTGGTCACCCAGCACCGATATCGGAATATTGGTCACCCAGCACCGATATCGGAACACTGATCACGCAGCACCGATATCGGAACATTGATCACGCAGCACCGATATCGGAACATTGATCACACAATTCCGTGATCGGGACATTGATCACAGCACCGAGATCGGAACACTGATCACCCAGCACCAAGATCGGAACGTAGTTCACCCAGCACCGATATCGGAACAGTGATTACACAGCACCGATATCGGAACACTGATTATGCAGCACCGATATCGGAACATGGATCACCCATCACCGATATCGTAACACTGATCACGCAGCACCGATATCGGAACATTGATCACGCAGCACCGATATCGGAACATTGATCACCCATCACCGATATCGGAACATTGATCACGCAGCACCGATATCGGAACACTGATCACGCAGCACCGATATCGGAACACTGATCACGCAGCACCGATATCGGAACATTGATCACGCGACACCGATATCGGAACATTGATCACGCGGCACCGATATCGGGACATTGATCACGCGGCACCGATATCGGAACATTGATCACGCAGCACCGATATCGGAACATTGATCACGCAGCACCGATATCGGGACATTGATCACGCGGCACCGATATCGGAACACTGATCATGCAGCACCGATATCGGAACACTGATCACGCAGCACCGATATCGGAACATTGATCACGCGGCACCGATATCGGAACATTGATCACGCGGCACCGATATCGGGACATTGATCACGCGGCACCGATATCGGAACACTGATCACGCAGCACCGATATCGGAACACTGATCACGCAGCACCGATATCGGAACATTGATCACGCGGCACCGATATCGGAACATTGATCACATAATTCCGAGATCGGGACATTCAACACGCTGCACTGAGGATGTAAGAGATCAAAGCAATCATTTACATTTTGAAGAGAAATTTTGTTTAATATTCCCGAGCATCAATTAAATTTGTACAACATATTTAAAATCAGGATTTCCATCATTGCGTGCTGGTGTGTCGGGCTCCTGGTCTACCTGATCTGAATATGACTGATCTATACGTTCCTATTTCTGGAATATGGGTTGCGAGGTATGTGGGATTTCTCACTCACCATCTGAAAGATCTTCTTGGGTACTTGCTCCATGAACCTCTGAGCAAGGCACGAGCAGTAAGGTGAAGAGGACTCCGAGCAGAGTATTCATTGTCTCTGTGAACAACAAACAGACTTTGCAGTGTTTGGGCCTTGCAGGTAAATCATCGGCTAATCCACAAAAATAAATAAATCGTGAACATAAACAGTTAAACACCTGGGAGAGTCCTCAGAAACAAGATGGCAAATTCCATATTCGATGGTAAGAAAATCTCAGCCGTAATACGAGCCCAAAGGTAACCACAGGAGACAAGTCTACCTTGAGGGAAACAACTGGTCTACCTTGAGGTTGACAACTGAACTACCTAGGGGGAAACAACTGGTCTACTTTGAGGGAAACAACTGGTCTACCTTGGGGAAAACAACTGGTCTACCTTGGGGAAAACAACTGGTCTACTTTGAGGGAGACAACTGGTCTACCTTGGGGAAAACAACTGGTCTACCTTGGGGAAAACAACTGGTCTACTTTGAGGGAGACAACTGGTCTACCTTGAGGGAAACAACTGGTCTACCTTGGGGAAAACAACTGGTCTACCTTGGGGAAACAACTGGTCTACCTTGAGGGAAACAACTGGTCTACCTTGAGGGAAACAACTGGTCTACCTTGGGGGAAAAACCGGTCTACCTTGAGGTTGACAACTGAACGACCTAGGGGGAAACAACTGGTCTACTTTGAGGGAAACAACTGGTCTACCTTGGGGAAAACAACTGGTCTACCTTGGGGAAAACAACTGGTCTACTTTGAGGGAGACAACTGGTCTACCTTGAGGGAAACAACTGGTCTACCTTGGGGAAAACAACTGGTCTACCTTGGGGAAACAACTGGTCTACCTTGAGGGAAACAACTGGTCTACCTTGGGGAAAACAACTGGTCTATCTTGGGGAAACAACTGATCTACCTTGAGGGAAACAACTGGTCTACCTTGGGGGAAAAACCGGTCCACCTTGAGGTTGACAACTGAACGACCTAGGGGGGAAACAACTGGTCTACTTTGAGGGAAACAACTGGTCTACCTTGGGGAAAACAACTGGTCTACCTTGGGGAAAACAACTGGTCTACTTTGAGGGAGACAACTGGTCTACCTTGAGGGAAACAACTGGTCTACCTTGGGGAAAACAACTGGTCTACCTTGGGGAAACAACTGGTCTACCTTGAGGGAAACAACTGGTCTACCTTGGGGAAAACAACTGGTCTACCTTGGGGAAACAACTGGTCTACCTTGGGGAGACAACTGGTCTACCTTGGGGAAAACAACTGGTCTACCTTGAGGGAGACAACAGGTCTACCTTGGGGAAAACAACTGATCTACTTTGAGGAAGACAACTGGTCTACCTTGAGGGAAACAACTGGTCTACCTTGGGGAAAACAACTGGTCTACCTTGAGGGAAACAACTGGTCTACCTTGAGGGAAACAACTGGTCTACCTTGAGGGAGACAACTGGTCTACCTTTGGGAAAACAACTGGTCTACCTTGAAGGAGACAACAGGTCTACCTTGGGGAAAACAACTTGTCTACTTTGAGGGAGACAACTGGTCTACCTTGAGGGAAACAACTGGTCTACCTTGGGGAAAACAACTGGTCTACCTTGGGGAAAACAACTGGTCTACCTTGGGGAAACAACTGGTCTACCTTGAGGGAAACAACTGGTCTATCTTGGGGAAAACAACTGGTCTACCTTGAGGGAGACAACTCGTCTACCTTGGGGAAAACAACTGGTCTACCTTGAGGGAGACAACTGGTCTACCTTGAGGGAAACACTGGTCTACCTTGCGGAAAACAACTGGTCTACTTTGAGGGAGACAACTGGTCTACCTTGAGGGAAACAACTGGTCTACCTTGGGGAAAACAACTGGTCTACCTTGGGGAAAACAACTGGTCTACCTTGAGGTTGACAACTGGTCTAACTTGAGGAAGACAACTGGTCTACCTAGGGGGAGACAACTGGTCTACCTTGAGGGAAACAAGTGCACTACCTTAATGGAAACAAAGTTCTGGTCTTCCCTGAGGAAAACAACTAGTCTACCTTGCTACTCTGAGGAAAACAGGTTGAGATACAGCCCTTGTCAGAGAAACATTTTCCTTGTTATGCTCCACTACACAAGGCGAAACTAAACAAAAACTAGAGCAATGTGACTGTGTCACCAATATGCCTTCGCGTAGTCCCTGCCTGTGACAACAGGTAGATACCTTCGTTGACTGGCCTAAAAATACACAAGTTTGATTGTCAAGTTGACCTAAAAACACGAAAAATTTGAACAGTCTCTGCAAAATAAACCTGAGCGGTCTCTGCACGAAAAACTTGAGCAGTCTCTGCACGAAAAGGAAAATAAGTAGGAGTGGATGAAGGGATTAAGGAAAGTGTGTAAAAGGGTAGAGAGTAATGGACCCTGAAGATCCAAAATACACCGAAATGTTCAAAGATGTCTATCCCTCTGAAACGATGTGTTGTGAGGCGCGTCACGCCAGTATATATATATATATATATATATATATATATATACAGACTTGGCATTTAATATGGAATATATATTTTTTCTTGACTTGGGTTTACTTTCTTAACTCAGTATATCAATCTGGTGAGTTTCTTTTACACTTTGGTGATTTATTTGTAAAAAGAACAATGTCACTGATTGTCTGTCGCAGCAAGAAGTCAACAACAGGATTATATCACAGGTGGCGTGGCAAAATGTACGGACAGGTGCATTTGATGATTGGCTTCACAGTCGGGTATACAAGGGTTGTTGCGTTCTGTATTAGTGGAAAACAACTGCTGCACGTCTCCAAAAGTTATTGCCGCTTCCTCTGGAGATGGTCCGTCAACTTGACAATGCTGTTTGTCATGGAGTGGTGGTTTTACGAAATTATGGCATGAAACAGCGTGCTATTGCTCGGCAGTATGGAATCACTCACGGTCAGGTGTCAAAGATCCTGAAACGAAATGCTCAGAGGGGTGTCCCTACTCCAATACCGAGGCCAGGACGTCCCCGCAGAACCACAAGGAGGGATGATCGCCAGCTGCACTGGTTAGTCTGCAATGGCCGTACCAAGTCAGCTAATCGGCTTAGGGCTGAGCGGCAGCAACTGACAAATGTGCCTGTATCCAGAAGGCTAGTCAACCAACGACTGGTTCAAGCAGGCTATCATGCCAGGATTCCCCTGAGAAAGCCATGCCTGACCAGACAACACTGCCAGCGCCGATTGCAGTGGGCCAGAGAGCACCGTCAATGGCAGCCAGGACACTGGAATCACGTGATCTTCAGTGACGAGTCTAGATTTCTTGTCTATCATCAAGATGGCCACGTCTGAGTGCGCAGACAAGTGCATGAAGCCTACAACAAAGAATGTATCGTGCCAAGAGTCCAAGCTGGAGGTGGTGGGGTGACCGTTTGGGCTGCTTTTCATGCAGGGGGCAAAACTGACCTGGTTGTTATGAATGGAAACCTGAACCAGTTCAAGTACAGGGCCATTCTGGAAGAAACATTGCTTCCATTTGCTCGTGCAGCCTTTTGAGGAAACTTTGTCTTCCAAGATGACAATGCACGGCCTCATCGTGCTCGCATGATCCAACACTTTCTTGCTGCCCGTGGTGTAGAGCATATGGAGTGGCCTGCCATGTCCCCGGATATGAATCCGACAGAGAACTTGTGGGCAGAATTAACGCGTCAAATCGACCACTTGGACCAGCAGCCGACCTCTGTGCATGAATTGCAGCAGGCTATTGTCACTGCATGGCAAGCGATTCCTGTCCAAACCTTGGCAAATCTCGTGAACAGCATGCCTCAACATGTACGACTACGTGCTCTCCTGAATGCTCGTGGGGGTTACACGAAGTACTGAATTGTAATTTTACTGTCCGTCCCAGTCGTAATTTAACTTTTGTTTTTGTTAAAAAAAATTTGGGCTAATGTTCAAAATAAAGAGATACTTCTGGAAAACGTACAGAAATTTAACACAGTACTGTCCATGAATTGAGTTCGATATCAGTTTACATCACTTTCAAGGATCAATTTATTTGTTTCGAAATGTCAAATGTGGTTTTTGTGTCTTTTAAAGGTCACATTAACAAAATCTAGAATAATTTCAACATAATTCCAATGAACTTTTGGTTCTAAGACATCTTGAAAAGTAAGTTCACCCCCACAAAAAAAAAATTCCATATTAAATGCCAAGTCTGTATAGCCCAGCCCAGCCCAGCGTGTATATATATATATATATATATATATATATATATATATATATTGCCCAGCAAATATATATTGCGTATTGTTGCCCAGTAATATATATATATATATATATATATATATATATATATATATATATATATATATATTGCATATATATTGCCCAGCGTATATATATATATAGTCTCAGCTGTCTCATGTGTAGTTGCTCATGCAGTTTAAATATCCCACACTATCTTTATGAAGAGCCGGACATTGGAACTCTCATGGCCAGGTAGCTTGGCCAGGTTCAGGAATTGTTGGACACGTTCATAGAGTTATTTTATTGACTAGAGGTCGCACTCGCTATGCCGCATACAGAACACGGCCGTGCCACCATGGAGACCCGGCCGCCATGTTTTTGGGGGGCAACAAGTACACGGATGCGCACACTAACGCTATGGTGTCGATGAACGAGTGGCTGTTTAAAGTTGATTTTTATTATTTGTTTCTTTTTTCTTTAATCTAAACGAACAATATTGTCATTGCCACTATTTATCATACATTAAAGCACCAATCTTGATTGAAGTTGGCAACCACACGAACGAACAAAGGATACATTTATTTACCTAAAAAAAATGTTCTATTTTCCTGATTATTAATGGAGTGTAAAACAGTTGATTATAAAACACCCATGATAAAACTAAGTTATACTAGGACATTCACTCTGCTCACTGTAACGGGAAGGGGTGCACAATCACATTTATATGCTGATAGTATAAAACTGCAACATAAAAAACTGAGGCACAGTGACAAGAAAGACCACTTTCATATTTAATTTAATTAATAGCAACTTCATTTATAATATAAACCTTAATTGAAAAGAATAATTAAAAAGAAAATATTTTAAAGAGAAAGATTGAAATAAAAAAGAAAAATATTAACATATTTTATTCCCCATGGAGAGTTCTTTACAATGAGCCATGTCTCAATTTTTTCTATTCAGCACTTTCGGAGATATAGAGGTGCAAAATTTTCCGTTTTTCCCAAGATGGCGGCCAAACCACGTGACCGATAACGTCATCATTATTATTTTTTTTCCACCAGTTTATGCCGTCATGTCGCTCAAGAAATTGCATCTTGATTAGATGAAGTTTTGTACTTGTCAAATTATCAAATTATGACGTCATAATGGAGGCCTTGGGCCGAGAGAGTAAAAAATTGGGCACAGTCTATTCCAGGGCAAGACAAATATGTGTGCAAAGTTTGGCGATTCTACGTGCAACGGTGTAGACGTAGTGCTGCGCACAGACAAATAGACAGACAGACAGACAGATGAAAAATCGGTCAGAGACCGAGGACTTGCCGGATTGTACTTTTTATCGGCCATTTTGGACAAATATGGCGATCGAACCACGTGACCGATGACGTCATCATTATTTGTTTTCTAAACTAATTTATTCCTTGATGATGCTCAAGAAATTTCATCTTGATCGGATGAAGTTTTGTACTCGTCGAATTATGACGTCATAATGGAGGCACCTATGACATCATCATTAACATATTTTATTCCCCATGGAGAGTGCTTTACAATGAGCCATGTCTCAATTTTTTCTATTCAGCACTTTCGGAGATATGGAGGTGCAAAGTTTTTCCGTTTTTCCAAGATGGCGGCCGAACCACATGACCAATGACATCATCATTAACATATTTTATTCCCCACGTGACCGATGACGTCATCAATTGGGCACAGTCTATTCCAGGGCAAGACCAATATGTGTGCAAAGTTTGGCGATTCTACGTGCAACAGTGTAGACGTAGTGCTGCAAACAGACAGACAGACAGACAGATGAAAAATCAGTCAGAGACTGAGGACTTGCCGAAATGTACTTCCACTGAGGGATGATCTCACCACCCGCTTATATAAATCGTTTAAATAATCATTTGCGCCTCCCAATTGAAGCCCCGCCCTTAGGGGCTTCATTGTAAAAAGTACCAATTCAACAGTTAAAAGGATTTTGAGCCGATTGGTGTTACGGCCTTGGCAAGATCGATGGAGACAGCGATCTGTTAGCTTATACACCGCCCAAATAGCTATGTGGAATTCTATCATGTTGAGATTAAACCCACGTTGTTTGAACTTTGGCAGAGGTCATTATTTACTTTTAATGATGTTTATATACGAATCAAAAAGAAGATAATTAGTTTTGGGTCGTCCTTTCCGCATATCTCATGGGATTGTGAGTTGGAGAGACGACCGTGATGGCGGGTACCGTTGCTCGGTTGCTAGCTAGCAAAGGTTTTGCGATGCTATGTGCAACGATGTAGACGTAGTACTGCGCACAAACAGACAGACAGGCAAACAAACAGACAGACAGACAGACAGACAGACAAACCAACCAACCAACATACCTGCCGGAATCTTTTCCGGCAAGTAACAAACCAACCGATCAACATACTTGTCGGAATCTTTTCCGGCAAGTAAAAATCACTCATAGAGCGACACTTGGCAAAAGAGAACAAAGCAGAATGGCACTCAGTAGAGCATCCTTTTGACCTCTTAAATAATTGGTGGTTGAATTCTGTTAGCTGCCATGAAAATCCAATTCAAATTCCAAGTCAATCGGGTGAAAATTGAGGCTTTTAGAAATTTGAAAAACATGGTTGACCTTAGGCTTATGTTGACCTTTTGGCCGATCCTGATCTCAAAAATAGTTGGTGTTTGAATTCAGTTCACTGATATGTAAATCCCATTCAAATTTCAAGTGAATCGGATGAAAATTGAGGATATTAGAAATTTGAAATTGTTGTTCACCATTGGCCTATGTTGCTCTTTTGGCCTATGTTGCTCTTTTGGCCTATGGTGATCTCAAAAATAGTTGGTGGTTGAATTCAGTTTGCTGATACGTAAATCCCATTCAAATTTCAAGTGAATGAAATGAAATTTCAAGTGAAATTTCAAGTCAAATGAAAATTGAGGATTTTAGAAATTCGGAAAAAGTGGTTGACCTTTGGCCTATGTTGGCCTTTTGGCCGATGCTGATCTCAAAAATAGTTGGTGGTTGAATTCAGTTAGCCGATATGTAAATCCTATTCAAATTTCAAGTCAATCGGATGAAAATTGAGGATTTTAGAAATTTGAAAAAGGTTGTTGACCTTAGGCCTATGTTGACCTTATGACCTATGTTGATCTCAAAAATGGTTGGTGGTTGTATTCAGTTAGCTGATTTGACAATCCTTTTGAAATTTCCAGTCAATCGGATGAAAATTGTGGATTTTAGAAATTTCAAAAACGTGGTTGACCTTTTGGCCCACGCTGATCTAAAAAATAGTTGGTGGTTGAATTCAATTCACCGACATGTATATCCTATTCAAATTTGAAGCCAATCGGATGAAAATTGAGGATTTTGGAAATTTGAAACAAGAGGTTGACCTTTGGCCTATGTTGACCTTTTGACCCCAAAAATATATACGATTTTGTGGGACCACGAACTCTACCATTTGGTAAAGTTTCGTGAAGATCGGTTAAAAATTGTGTCCTGTAGGCAAGTATAAGTGAGCGGACAGACAAACAAACACACAAACCGGAGTGAGCAACATACGAATCTTTTCCGGCAAGTAACAAACAAACACCCCAACAAATAAACAAACAAACACCACATCCATTCTACGCATGACCTAACAAAACTCCAAAGCAGATTGTTGGATTTTGTTGAGGCTGCACATGTGACGTTGCTACATGCATGTTTTAGAATTGACCTTGTGATGGTAGTCTGGATCAATGGGACCCCATTGCATCACAGGGTCTCAAGATGGTACTGCCCATGGAAAATGTACAAATATATTTTGGGTCAAAAAGCCACTAAAGAAAACGCCAAAGGGAAAATGTGTAGTTGTTTTAGACTTCTCCAACATATTTTGATACGTGGGGAAAAAAGTCTTTAAGGTTTGCTATCCTTTAATGTACCTTTAATTTTACCTTTAATGTATAAGGGTAAAATTAACCTGAAGCAAGAATATGTATAATATGACTTTTGTCCCACTTGGATTTAGAAAAAAAAAGACTTTAAAAGAATGATACTTCATGATAAGAATTAAGATAAGTCACACTGAAAAAAAACTCTTGGGTCCAAGTTGGTACTTGGGTCTGAGTTGGTCTGGACCCGAGCTGGTCTGGGTCTGAGATGGTCTGGGTCTGAGATGGTCTGGGTCCGAGATGATCTGGGACAGTCTGGATCTGAGATGGTCTGGGTCCGAGATGATCTGGGACAGTCTGGGTCTGAGATGGTCTAGGACAGTCTGAGATGGTCTGGGTCCGAGATGATCTGCGACAGTCTGGGTCCGAGGTGGTCTGGGTCCGAGATGGTCTGGGTCCGAGATGGTCTGGGTCTGAGATGATCTGGGACAGTCTGGGTCCGAGATGGTCTGGATCCCAGGTGGTCTGGGTCAGTCTGGGTCCGAGATGGTCTGGGTCCTAGATGATCTGGGACAGTCTGGGTCCGAGATGGTCTGGGTCCGAGATGGTCTGGGTCCGAGATGGTCTTGGTCCGAGATGGTCTGGGTCAGTCTGGATTTGAGATGGTCTGGGTCCGAGATGGTCTGGGTCTGAGATGGTCTAGGTCAGTCTGGGTCTGAGATGGTCTTGGTCCGAGATGGTCTGGGTCTGAGATGGTCTGGGTCTGAGATGGTCTGGGTCTGAGATGGTCTGGGTCCGAGATGATTTGGGTCCGAGATGGTCTGGGTCGGAAATGGTCTGGGTCCGAGATGATCTGGGACAGTCTGGGTCCGAGATGGTCTTGGTCCGAGATGATCTGGGTCCGAGATGGTCTGGGTCTGAGATGGTCTGGGTCCGAGATGATTTGGGTCAGTCTGGGTCCGAGATGGTCTTGGTCCGAGATGATCTGGGTCCGAGATGGTCTGGGTATGAGATGATCTGGGACAGTCTGGGTCCGAGATGGTCTGGGTCCGAGGTGGTCTGGGTCAGTCTGGGTCCGAGATGGTCTTGGTCCGAGATGATCTGGGTCCGAGATGATCTGGGTATGAGATGATCTGGGACAGTCTGGGTCCGAGATGGTCTGGGTCCGAGGTGGTCTGGGTCAGTCTGGGTCCGAGATGGTCTTGGTCCGAGATGATCTGGGTCCGAGATGGTCTGGGTATGAGATGATCTGGGACAGTCTGGGTCCGAGATGGTCTGGGTCCGAGGTGGTCTGGGTCAGTCTGGGTCCGAGATGGTCTGGGTCCTAGATGATCTGGGACAGTCTGGGTCCGAGATGGTCTTGGTCCGAGATGGTCTGGGTCAGTCTGGATCCGAGATGGTCTGGGTCTGAGATGATCTGGGTCCGAGATGGTCTGGGTCCGAGATGGTCTGGGTCAGTCTGGGTCCGAGATGGTCTTGGTCCGAGATGATCTGGGTCCGAGATGGTCTGGGTCCGAGATGGTCTGGGTCTGAGATAGTCTGGGTCTGAGATGGTCTTGGTCCGAGATGGTCTGGGTCCGAGATGGTCTGGGTCTGAGATGGTCTGGGTCTGAGATGGTCTGGGTCAGTCTGGGTCTGAGATGGTCTTGGTCCGAGATGGTCTGGGTCTGAGATGGTCTGGGTCTGAGATGGTCTGGGTCCGAGATGATTTGGGTCCGAGATGGTCTGGGTCCGAGATGATCTGGGACAGTCTGGGTCCGAGATGGTTCGGGACCGACTTGTCTCGAAACATTTCTGTAGTATTGTAGGTGTTATCAGTCCATCAGTCACGATCATGATGACGACCAGATGACAGACAAAAATAAACTCTCGCAGGTTTGAAGTTCATTTTTAGTGTAAGGCCTGGTGTAATGCTTGGCCACAATGGCATGAATGGAAAGGCCATTGTTCCAAAGATTGAAAGAGTTGCAAAGAGACACCAACTCCGCCTGTCATGCCTGTGCCTGTCTCGCCCTACAAGCAGGGCTGTATGGCTCTCTTTTACCATGGGTCTTATTGTAATGGAGACAACAACAAGACCCATGACATAAAAGAGAGCCATACAGCCCTGCTTCTTGTTGTAGGCCTGTCCGCCACTCTCAATGAATCTCACCAAATTCCGACCAAAATTTCTACTTTTTAAAAGAAAAACACAGACAGAGTACCCACCTGTGAAAACTAACATCCTTCTTCTGGTTCCTACGATTTGTGCACCCGTAGCAGGCACAACTTTTTGGCATCTTGCCACGAGAAAATATTCGCGACACAACCAGGTCATGTACGGTACATGTACGTTGTCAACAAATGTTTTCCCCAAAAAAGGCTGCCGGTCGTCCTTGTCGGCACGGGGCCATGTGGTACGTCCGCCCTCTAGTGTATAATATAACTCTTTGGACACGTTGCGCATTTCACTGCGGAAGCAGTCTCAGGTGTTGTTTCTGGGTGCAGCTGTAATTAAAGATCTCCCTTGAAGACATGCAGTGTTGTCACAACATTTCCGAATTTTCAGTAAATAACAGGAAACATAAAGGTGAACCAGAATAATAGGGCAGAAACTATTGAGCTCTTTTGGGTCGATATGAGCCAGGGCCACATTTCACACACAAACCACGTTTCAAGCTGGCCTCCAAAGCCAGTCGCCGACTGGGCATCCTCCGTCGTGCGAAGTCCTTCCTCGGCACACCTGAGCTCCTCACCACATACAAGGCTTTCATCCGCAGCTCAATGGAGTACTGCTCTCCCCTCTGGGCCGGTGCTCCTGCCTCACACCTAGCTCGTCTTCACGCTGTTGAAACCAAAGCTTTCAGAATCATTGGAATCTCCCGCAATGAAGCTAACTCCAAGGGCCTCTCACTCACTCACCGCAGGCAGGTTGGTGGTCTTTCGGTCTTCTACCGACTCCTCTCTGGCCTTGCCCCCCCAGCTCTCTCTGGGCTCTGTCCCCCAAATATTCCTACAGGTCGCACAAGATCTGCCTGCAACCCTCTTATGGTTAAACTGCCAAAATCAAGACTTTCTGCTCACCTTCACTCCTTCATTCCTCTTTTCTCCCGCCTCTGGAACAAACTCCCTCACTCTCTTCAATCCCACTCCACCCTCCAGATCTTTAAAACAGCTGTTCACCACCATCTCTTATCTTCCCCCATCCAAAACCTTGATCTTTTCTACCCCCGCTAATTTCACCCCAATTCCACTTTTTTGAAATACCAACTTCTGTCCTGGAAGTCCTTGGTGTCTTTGTGTTTTATACTTCTCCCACCCCCCCCCCCCTCCCTTCCCACGCCGCCCCCCCCCCCCCAAGCCCTCTCCCTCCCACCAAGCCCTCTCCCTCCCACACATCTCCCTGCTCTCAAATGTTGTGGTTGTGTGCTTCCCCTTCCCTCCCCATCTTGTCTTCCGCTCCCTCTTTTTATATATTTTGTTTGTCTGGTTGATTTGTTTGTGAAGTAACGAGCCTCGATTGAGTATACCAAAAAAAAAAAGAAAAATAAGGGAGGACCATTATTTGAGCCTCATCGGAAAGCCAGGTCAAAGTAGCACCTCCACATATACACATAGATATGTATATGTACAGCAGCTTGATCGTTGGACATGCAAATGTGCAGTTTACTGTCAACGAGACACATCCGGTGACATCTGTCCAAGGCGGTTTCCGGCACTCCCAGCTTGAGACAGGACACATGACATTCCACAGAGAACTTGTGTCATGACTTTCTGAATGGTATTTAACTTCAAATGTAAAGATGATTCATCTTGACGCATTTCACCTGAAATAAGTTAAATAATTACCAAATGGTGCAATAGTAAATTTAAAAAGCTGCACAACCTGCTCGACTGTAACACATTTTTGTACAGAGCCTGAGGATGAAGTTACCTCCCCAAAGGATTTTAACAAAACAATGATGGATGAGTTGGTAGGTGACAATAACAACGGCGGAATGAGTTGGTGGGTGACAATAACAACGGCGGAATGAGTTGGTGGGTGACAATAACAACGGCGGAATGAGTTGGTGGGTGACAATAACAACGGCGGAATGAGTTGGTGGGTGACAATAACAACGGCGGAATGAGTTGGTGGATGACAATAACAACGGTGGAATGTGTTGGTAGGTGACAATAACAACGGCGGAATGAGTTGGTGGGTGACAATAACAACGGCGGAATGAGTTGGTGGGTGACAATAACAACGGTGGAATGAGTTGGTGGGTGACAATAACAACGGTGGAATGAGTTGGTGGGTGACAATAACAACGGCGGAATGAGTTGGTGGATGACAATAACAACGGTGGAATGAGTTGGTAGGTGACAATAACAACGGCGGAATGAGTTGGTGGGTGACAATAACAACGGCGGAATGAGTTGGTGGGTGACAATAACAACGGTAGAATGAGTTGGTGGGTGACAATAACAACGGCGGAATGAGTTGGTGGATGACAATAACAACGGTGGAATGAGTTGGTAGGTGACAATAACAACGGCGGAATGAGTTGGTGGGTGACAATAACAACGGCGGAATGAGTTGGTGGGTGACAATAACAACGGTGGAATGAGTTGGTGGGTGACAATAACAATGGTGGAATGAGTTGGTGGGTGACAATAACAACGGTGGAATGAGTTGGTGGGTGACAATAACAACGGTGGAATGAGTTGGTGGGTGACAATAACAACGGTGGAATGAGTTGGTAGGTGACAATAACAACAGTGGAATGAGTTGGTGGGTGACAATAACAACGGTGGAATGAGTTGGTGGGTGACAATAACAATGGTGGAGTGTGTTGGTGGGTGACAATAACAACGGTGGAATGAGTTGGTGGGTGACAAGAACAACGGTGGAATGAGTTGGTAGGTGACAATAACAATGGTGGAATGGGTTGGTAGGTGACAAGAACAAGAGGGGATGAGTTGGTAGGTGACAATAACAACGGTGGGATGAGTTGGTAGGTGACAATAACAACAGTGGAATGAGTTGGTAGGTGACAATAACAATGGTGAATGAATTGTTAGGTTAAAAACAATGGTGGATGAGTTTGTAGGTGTCAAGAACAATGGTGGATGGGTTGTTAGGTGAAAAATCAATGGTGGATGAGTTTGTAGGTGACAAGATCAATGGTGGAATGAGTTGGTAGGTGACAATAACAATGGTGGAATGAGTTGGTGGGTGACAAGAGCAACGGTGGAATGAGTTGGTGGGTGACAATAAGAACGGTGGAATGAGTTGGTGGGTGACAAGAACAACGGTGGAATGAGTTGGTGGGTGACAATAACAACGGTGGAATGAGTTGGTAGGTGACAAGAACAACGGTGGAATGAGTTGGTGGGTGACAATAACAACGGTGGAATGAGTTTGTGGGTGACAATAACAACGGTGGAATGAGTTGGTGGGTGACAAGAACAACGGTGGAATGAGTTGGTGGGTGACAATAACAACGGTGGAATGAGTTGTTAGGTGACAATAACAACGGTGGAATGAGTTGGTGGGTGACAATAACAACGGTGGAATGAGTTGGTAGGTGACAATAACAACGGTGGAATGAGTTGGTAGGTGACAAGAACAACGGTGGAATGAGTTGGTGGGTGACAATAACAATGGTGGATGAGTTGGTGGGTGATGAGACAATGGTGGATGCGTTGATAGGTGAAAAGAACAATGGTAGATGAGTTCGTGGGTGACAAGAGCAATGGTGGGTGGATGAGTTGGTAGGTGACAAGAACAAGCCGATTAGATTTGGGTTCAGGTCCGGATCCAGATCCGATCAATTAGTGGATACAAAACATAAACTGTTCAGCCTGACGGAGGTGTGCTCTCCACCGAGTGCCGTTCTCGTTTTTGTGTGTGTGTGTGGGTGTGTGTGTGTGTGTGTGTGTGTTTGAGCTTATGTGTACATGTGTTAGTGTACATGTTTGTGAGTGTGAGTTTGTATGTGAGTATGTATGTGAGTATGTGTATGATTTTGTACATGCAAGCGTGAGTGAGTGTGAGTTTGTGTGTTTTTTGTTTGTATCAAACGGAAGACCAAATACTGCATGTGTGTGTGTGTGTGTGTGTGTGTGTGTGTGTGTGTGTGTGTATCATTGGTTGTTGTCTCCATTTGAGGATTTCAGGAGGTGGAACGGAGGCCTCCCAGGAACCAAAGTATCCATCTTCTCTTCGGTAAGCGATATCACGGTTCATGGACCTAACTGTTGAACTTTTTCAGCATTTTGTTCCAAGTTCTCTTTTAAGGATCGTCACCGAACGGGGATGGGGGTATATATATATATATATTGTCGCGTCCCCAGGGTGACAGATGACCGAAACGAGCCTCAACTCCGAAGCGTACTTCGAACCTTGGCGGGATTGTCTTTGGCGCACGCGGGAAAGGCCCGGAGCCTTATCTGCTCGGACGGCCAACACTGGGTTAATCGGAACCCACAAACACAAATAAGGAACAAGCGAAATCCACAATACAAGAATGAAATGCAAAAATAAAGGATTTAATGACAATAAATGCAAGAGACAAAAATGAAAGGCGAGGTAAAAACTATCATTCTTAATTGAGACATCTCCACTCAGACTCGTGTACAAACGAGGGGAAAGATTAAATAAAGATAAATGATGTTCCTGCTGGCCGGCACTTAACTATAGTCTCAATAAGGGGGGTTGGCGTTTGTCACATCCAAACCCCCACGTGAGAAGCGCACCAACAAAGGCGCCAACAAATGCCCACGCATGAACAAGCAGCCAACCGGCCCTTCCTCGCTTCCACAGTCAAGCGAGATGCGGCTCTCTCCTCCCGCGAAAAGCACCACAGTCAACAACACCCCCTCCTCTGACGTTGCAAAACTTACAAAAACTCCGACACGTCTCCTCACCAGTGCACCGGAGACAACCGTGCCCACTCGAGCCAAGAGCCAGAACGAGAGAAAATGTGACCGCCTCCAAGGAACGCCAGCACAAAAAAGAGAATGCGGCTGCCTCCAACGCCAGGACCAGAACTCCAGAAGAGACCAAGATGGCGAGACGGCTTATTTTTGCTCCCCTAGCTCTCAAATGTTCCACTGCTGACGTCACACTCTGTCCAATCACCCACGTCCAATTTAATCAGTCCATCGTCATGACCAATCGTCGTCTTCGGGGCGGAGCCTCACGGTCTTGCTTGACATCCAATGACGAAGGTCGAGGCGTGGCCTCATCGTCACGAGTCGTCAGGGGGCGGAGTCTAATCTCCATTCGGAAATGTTCGGATGACGTAGGGATTTACTTGCCGATTGGCAAATGTGCTGGGTTTCTGTCAGGCTTATGGGTGTTCCAATGGCGGCCCTTTTTGATGAAATAGAAATGAAGGGAAAAATTACAGGGGCAATTACACCTGGGGGTTATCCTTAAACCCTACCTAATTAGCATAGCTCCACCCCTCGTACAGAGACATATGTATGATATTATTCTATACAGATTCCCTAATTATGTACATTGAGATGGCTCCTGGGCTTCTTCTTCTTTGCGTCTCACGGTCCATACCAAAACCTACACATTCTGAACTTTCCTAAGGTATTCCATACCTACCCCCACAAACATAATTATAATTATATATATATATATATATATATATATATATATATATATATATATATATATATATATATATATATATATATATATAGTATATATATATATATATATATATACAGTATGTGTGTATGTTGTCTGTGTGTATATGTGTATATATGTATGTATATATGTGTATGTGTGTGTGCATATATATGTATATAATATGTATGAATGTGTGTTGTCTGTGTGTATATGTGTATGTATATATAGATATATATATACAAATATATATATAAATATAAATATATATATATATATACACACACACACACACACACACACACACACACACACACACACACACACGACCAAAAGTATGCAGACACCCCTTCTAATTAGGTATATATAATCAAGCACACAGCCATGCCATCTCCATAGACAAACATTGGCAGTAGAATGGGCCGTACTGAAGAGCTCAGTGACTTTCAACGTGGCACCATCATAGGATGCCACCTTTCCAACAACTCAGTTCGTCAAATTTCTCCCCTGCTAGAGCTACCCCATTCAACTGTAAGTGCTGTTATTATGAAGTGGAAACGTCTAGGAACAGCTCAGCCACGAAGTCGTAGGCCACACAAGCTCACAGAACGGGACCACCGAGTGCTGAAGCGCGTAGCACGTAAACATCGTCTGTCCTAGGTTGCAACACTTAATACTGAGTTTCAAAATGCCTCTGGAAGCAACGTCAGCACAACAACTGTTTGTCGCGAGATTCTTGAAATGGGTTTCCATGGCTGAGCAGCCACACACAAGCCTAAGATCACCATGTGCAATGCCAAGCGTCGGCTGGAGTGGTGTAAAGCTCGCCGCCATTGGACTCTGGAGCAGTGGAAACGCGTTCTCTGCAGTGATGAATCATGCTTCACCATGTGGCAGTCCAATGGACGAATCTGATTTTGGCGGATGGCAGAAACGCAACCTGCCCGAATGCATAGTGCCAAATGTAAAGTTTGGTGGAGGGGTAATAATGGTCTGGGACTGTTTTTCATGGTTCAGGCTCGGCCCCTTAGTTCCAGTGAGGGGAAATCTTAACGCTACAGCATACAATGACATTCTAGATGAGTGTGTGCTTCCAATTTTGTGGCAACAGTTTGGGGAAGGCCCTTTCCTGTTTCACCACACCAATGCCCCCGTGCACAAAGCGAGGTCCATACAGAAATGGTTTGTCGAGATCGGTGTGGAAGAACTTGACTGGCCTGCACAGAGCACTGACCTCAACCCCATCGAACACCTTTGGGATGAATTGGAATTCTAACTACGACCCAGGCCTAATCACCCAATATCAGTGCCTGACCTCACTAATGCTCTTGTGGCTGAATGAAAGGAAATCCCTGCAGCAATGTTCCTACATCTAGTGGAAAGCCTTTCCAGAAGAGTGGAGGCTGTTTTAGCAGCAAAGGGGGAACCAACTCCATATTAATGGCCATGATTTTGGAATGAGCTGTTTGATGTTCAGGTGTCCACATACTTTTGGTCATGTCGTGTATGTATGTATGTATGTATGTATGTATGTATATATATATATATATATATATATATATATATATATATATATATATATATGTGTGTGTGTGTGTAAATGTATGTGTGTTGTGGGTGTATGTTGTCTGTGTGTATATATGTATATATGTATGTGTATGGAACATATTCACATCACAACTACAGACTCGGCATTTAATATGGAATTTTTTTTTGTGTGGGTGAACTTACTTTTCAAGATGACTTAGAACCAAAAGTTCATTGGAATTATGTTGAAATTATTCTCGATTTTGTTAATGTGACCTTTAAAAGAAACAAAAACCACATTTAACATTTCAAAGCAAATAAATTGATCCTTGAAAGTGATGTAAACTGATATCGAACTCAATTCATGGACAGTACTGTGTTAAACTTCTGTATGTTTTCCAGAAGTATCTCTTTATTTTGCACATTAGCCAAAATTTTTTTTTAACAAAAACAAAAGTTAAATTACGACTGGGATTACGGAGAGTAAAATTACAGTTCAGTACTTCGTGTAACCCCCACGAGCATTCAGGAGAGCATGTACACGTTGAGGCGTGCTGTTCATGACATTTGCCAAGGTTTGGACAGGAATCGCTTGCCATGCAGTTACAATAGTCTGCTGCAATTTACGCACAGAGGTCGGCTGCTGGTCCAAGTTGTCGATTTGACACGTTAATTCTGCCCACAAGTTCTCTATCGGATTCATATCTGGGGACATGGCAGGCCACTCCATATGATCTACACCACGGTCAGCAAGAAAGTGTTGGATCATGCGAGCACGATGAGGCCGTGCATTGTCATCTTGGAAGACAAAGTTTCCTTGAAAGGCTGCACGAACAAATGGAAGCAACGTTTCTTCCAGAATGGCCCTATGCTTGAACTGGTTCAGGTTTCCATTCAGAACAACCAGGTCAGTTTTGCCCCCTGCTTGAAAAGCAGCCCAAACGGTCACCCCACCACCTCCAGCTTGGACTCTTGGCACTATACAATCTTCGTTGTGGGCTTCATGCACTTGGCTGCACACTCGGACGCGGCCATCTTGACGATAGACCAGAAATCTAGACTCGTCACTGAAGGTCACGTGATTCCAGTGTCCTGGCTGCCATTGACGGTGCTCTCTGGCCCACTGCAATCGGCGCTGGCGGTGTTGTCTGGTCAGATGTGGCTTTCTCAGGGGACGCCTGGCACGATAGCCTGCTTGAACCAGTCGTTGGTTGACTAGCCTTCTGGATACAGGCACATTTGTCAGTTGCTGCCACTCAGCCCTAAGCCGATTAGCTGACTTGGTACGGCCATTGCGGACTAACCGGTGCAGCTGGCGATCATCCCTCCTTGTGGTTCTGCGGGGACGTCCTGACCTCGGTATTGGAGTAGGGACACTCCTCTGAGCATTTCGTTTCAGGATCTTTGACACCTGACCTTGAGTGATGCCATATTGCCGAGCAATAGCACGTTGTTTCATGCTGGAATTTCGTAAAGCCACCACTAAATGACAAACAGCATTGTCGAGTTGACGGACCATCTCCAGGGGAAGCGGCAATAACTTTTGTAGACGTGCAGCAGTTGTTTTCCACGAATACAGAACGCAACAACCCTTATATACCCGATTGTGAAGCCAACCGTCAAATGTACCTGTCCGTACATTTTGTCACGCCACCTGTGATATAATCCTGTTATTGACTTCTTGCTGCGACAGACAATCAGTGACATGGCTCTTTTAACAAAGAAATCACCGAAGCGTAAAAGAAACTCACCAGATTGATATACCGAGTTCAGAAAGTAAACCCAAGTCAAGAAAAAAAATATATTCCATATTAAATGCCAAGTCTGTATATTGCTTTTGTGATCAATTGAGAAGGTGGACAGTACACGGATCTACGTCTGGCAGCGATAGTTATATCCCTAAGGTAATCTGGTGCGTACGTACATATATGGATCATGATGGTAATGATGAAGACCACTCTTTTTCGCATGTTCAGATACATATGGCTGCCAAAGGAGTTTCTCGCCTATTGGGCACAATCCTAGACGGGTCGCCACTACAACGTAGGATACCTGAATGACTCATTCATCCCAGTGACCTGGTTCTCATTTTGTCAACCTCGTTAGGATGGCAGCCTGAGTCAAGGGGCTCCACATGGGCTCGGACTCTGGACCTTGCGATCTTAAGCCATTCATGGAAACCTTGAAGTTGCATCCTACATGAGGAAATTAATTTAAAACAAAGTACGAAAAGGTAAGGCTACTCACAAGAATAGGTGTTGCGAATCGATACACGAAGTACGGGGTTTGTCGGTCGATCAGACAGCAAGACAGGTAGCTGGGAAGGTCGCCATCAACTGATCAAGGTGAGCAGTAAGCCACGGTCAGTCGGTAAAAGAGAAAACGAAGAGGTTATATTATTCTGCCTTTGTGGATCGTAAAATAAATACCTCAACGCCCAAAGCTGATACTTGTACGTCACAGCCAATTTCCTTTACCTGGTTGCTCGTCACACGTTGTCAAGGGGCAGTGATTCACACGGTCCACACCTCCACCATCCCTATCTGTCGGTGTAAGCGTCATGGCGCCAGTTTGAATGCGAGTCTTCTTCTTCCATCTTTCTTATCTATATACGTATAATGGAGCAAGTGATTATGTATATGTATGTATGTATGCATGCATGCATGTGTGTATGAATGCGTGTGTATGTATGTATGCATGTATATATGTGTGTATGTATGTATGCATGTATATATGTGTACATACATACATACGTATGTATGTATGTATGTATGTATGCATGTATGTGTGTATGAATGCGTGTGTATGTATGTATGCATGTATATATGTGTGTATGTATGTATGTATGTATGTATGTGTGCATGTATGTGTGTATGAATATATGTGTGTATGTATGTATGTATGTATATATGTATGTATGTATATATGTATATATGTATATATGTATATATGTATGTATGTATGTATGTGTGCATGTATGTGTGTATTATGTATATATGTTTGTATGTATGTATATATATATGTATGTATGTATGTATGTATATATATATATATATATATATATATATATATATATATATATATATATATATATATATATATATATATATACTACATGGCCAAAAGTATGTGGACATCCCTTCTAATTATATTATTCCGCTGTTTATGTGTATGTGTGTGTGTATTATCTTAGATTATTCGGCTGTTTAAACCACACCCATTGCTGACAGGTATATATAATCAAGCACACAGCCTTGCAATCTCCATAGACAAACATTGGCAGTAGAATGGGCCGTACTGAAGAGCTCAGTGACTTTCAACGTGGCACTGTCATAGGATGCCACTTTTTTAACAAGTCAGTTCGTCAAATTTCTGCCCTGCTAGAGCTGCTCCAGTCAACTTTAAGTGCTGTTATTGTGAAGTGGAAACGTCTAGGAGCAACAACAGCTCAAACACAAGGTTTTAGGCCACAAAAGCTAACAGAACAGGACCACTGAGTGCTGAAGTGCAGAGCGCATAAACATAGTCTGTCCTCGGTTGCAGCACTCACTGCCGATTTCCAAACTGCCTCTAGAAGCAACGTCAGCACAACAGCTGTTCGTCGGGAGCTTCATAAAATGGGTTTCCATGGCCGAGCAGCTGCACACAAGCCTAAGATCACCATATGCAATGCCAAGCGTCGGCTGAAGTGGTGTAAAGCTCTCCGCCATTGGACTCTGGAGCAGTGCAAAAACGTTCTCTGGAGTGAAGAATCACACTTCATCATCTGGCAGTCCGACGGACGAATCTGGATTTAGCAGATGGCAGGAGAACGCTACCTGCCCAAATGCATAGTGCCAACTGTAAAGTTTGGTGGAGGAGGAATAATGGTCTGGGGCTGTTTTTCATGGTTCAGGCTAGGCCCCTTAGTTCCAGTGAAGGGAAATCTTAATGCTACAGCATACAATGACATTCTAGACGATTGTGTGCTTCTAAGTTTGGGGAAGGCCCCTTCCTGTTTCAGCATGACAATACCCCCGTGCACAAAGCAAAGTCCATACAGAAATGGTTTGTCAAGATCGGTGTGGAAGAACTTGACTGGCCTGCACAGGGCCCTGACCTCAACCCCATCGAACACCTTTGGGATGAATTGGAATGCCGACTGCGACCCAGGCCTAATTGCCCAACATCAGTGCCTGACCTCACTAATGCTATTGTGGCTAAATGGAAGCAAATCCCCACAGCAATGTTTCAACATCTCGTGGAAAGCCTTCCCAGAAGAGTGGAGGCTGTTATAGCAGCAACGGGGGGGGGGGGGGGGGGGCAAGTCTATATTAATGCCCATGATTTTGGAATGAGATGTTCGCAGAGCACATACGGGTGTGATGTGCATTTGTCCACATACTTTTGGCCATGTAGTTGTATATACGAGGGGCAGTCAATAAGTAACCTTAAAATATTTTTCACAACTTGTTTATTGCATGTACGTGTGTAACAACTGTTATTTTTCAACATAATCTCCATTGCGTTCAATGCATTTTTTTCCAGCGCCATACTAAGGCCTGGATTCCTCTAGAAGAAAAGATTTTGGATGCTTGTGTAATGTGTAGCCATTCGTGCACTGCCTCTTGGATCTCATCATTGGATCGGAAAGTGGTTCCATCAAGCGCCTCTTTAAGTGGCCCAAGGATGTGGTTATCCGAAGGGGAGAAGTCTGGCGAGTAGGGTGGATGAGGAAGACACTTAAAATGCAGGTCCTCGATTGTTGCAGCTGCAACGCGGGCAGTATGGGGCCCAGCATTGTCATGGTGCAGCTAAACACCGGTGGTAAGTCGTGAGATCGGAAATAAATTACAGAGGTAGCGACATACAGGTGATAAATTACCCATAATCTCTGAGCTAATTAACATACCCCACTCCTCGTAATGGGGATGAAGATACACCTTACACGACATCCGGGCTAATACAAATTCCCGACTTATTACAGGGTGGTTCTTCTTCTTCATGGCGACATATGTGTCATGTATGCAGTGCAAATGTTCACCATTGTATCCCTACACCGGGACCGGGTTGTATCCCTACGCCAGAGCTCGGATGGCGCTGCTGTGAATCGGGCCTTGATCGGCAGAGTGAATAAACGCGTACGACAATTGATCGCAGTTTGTCGAGATACTTTACATGGCGACGAAGGTAAACATCTAGACCATGACATCTTTCGGCCATATCGATGAATTCGACCCTCATGAGGGGGATTTTGACACGTATTCTGAGCGGTTGTCTTTCTACTTCGAGGCGAACGGCATCGCGACCTAAGCCCGGATGAAGGCCGTCTTCCTGTCCGTTTGCGGAGGTGAGACGTTCACACTCGTTAAAAACCTGATTCGGCCTCGGACAATCCAGGAGCTCACGTATGCAGAGCTCAAGGCCGCTTTGAAGGAACATTGCAACCCATCTCCTTCAGTCATCCTGTGTCGGTTTAATTTTTACATGTGCAGACAGCAGCAAGGTCAGTCGATCGCAGACTTCATTGCACACCTCAAAAAACTGTCACATCTGTGTGAGTTTGGGGACACGATCGATGACATGCTTCGTGATTTGCTGGTGGTTGGCATGTCCGATGACCGCACTCGTAGACGCCTGCTTGCTGAGAGAAGACTGACGTTCCAAAATGCCAGAGACACCGCCATTTCCATGGAAAGTGCTGAACGCAACGCTACAAGCATCGGTGCCACTCGCTCATCTGGTACCAGCCCTGCTGTGAATCGGTTGGATCATGTTCAGCCACAACGTTGGAACAAGGCTCCTCGTCAGAAGCCAGTGCAGTCTCAAACCCACAACAACTGTTTTCGGTGCAACGGAAAGCACCCTCCGGAGACGTGTCGGTTCAAAGATGCCACCTGCCATTTCTGTTCGAAAACTGGCCATATTGCTCCAGCTTGCATCACTCGCAAATCGGGAAAAGGAAAAGCTGCTGACAAGATTCATCAGTTTATCGGTTCGGAGGAACCCGAGCTTGACCAGGTGAGCTCTGTTTCCGACAACTCAGAATCGTATGACCTGCTTCATATTGATTCTCACCATAGGCGGGACCCTCTTCTTGCCAATGTTGTCGTCAACAATCGACCATTGCAAATGGAGGTCGACACTGGTGCGGCCGTCTCGCTCATCAGCCATGCTGTTTTCACAAACCTGTGGAGTGATGCTGACCGACCCCATCTGAAACCTACTACCTATGGACTCTCCACCTATACAGGTGAGAAGATTGTTCCCTGCGGTACATGTGATGTCACGGTGGGCTACGATAACCGTGAGTTTCACCTACCCCTGATCGTCATTCCTGGAAAGGGCCCTTCCTTACTCGGTAGGAGCTGGTTGAGCATAATTCGACTGAAGTGGGAAAGCATTCATCACCTCGGGGCAGCCAACGTTTCTCCTACCGCAGCATACACACTCAAAAATGTGCTGGATACGTACCCGGATGTCTTCAAGGATGAGCTTGGAACCTTGAAAGGACATACGGCTAAACTCAGGGTTGACCGGGATGCCAATCCTATATTTTGCAGGGCTCGCCCAGTCCCTTTCGCCCTGCGTGAGCGGATTGACAAGGAACTGGATCATCTTGAAAATCTGGCGATCATCGAGCAAATCCAGTATGCCGAATGGGCGGCGCCCATCGTTCCGGTCATAAAATCGGACCAGTCCATCCGCATATGTGGAGATTATAAAATGACCGTGAACAGGTGTTCTTCATTGGATAAATATCCAATCCCGAGGATCGAAGACCTCTATGCTCGTCTCACGGGAGGCAAGACTTTTACGAAACTCGATCTCAAATCCGCCTATCTACAGCTCTGCTTGGACGAGAATTCGAAACAGTATCTTACCATCAACACGCATCGTGGGTTGTATAGGTACCACCGACTTAGTTTTGGAGTGAAATCTGCACCTGGAATTTATCAGCGTGTCATGGACAGTTTGTTTGCCGCCGAACGCAACGTCGTTTGTTACCAGGATGATATTCTGGTTACTGGTCGTACGGACGCGGAACATCTACAGAACCTGGAGAGAGTTCTGAAGAAGATTTCGGACTCCGGCCTACGTTTGCGTCGAGACAAGTGCAAGTTTATGGTGCCATCAGTCACGTACCTGGGTCATACGATTGATGCCGAGGGTCTACACCCGACAGATGAGAAAGTCCAAGCTATCAAGGATGCTCCTTCTCCACGAGATGTGACCGAATTGAAGTCATACCTCGGTTTGCTTCAGTTCTATGGTCGTTACATCCCGAATGTGACCGACGTTTTGGGCCCCCTTTATCAGCTTTTGAGGAAAGGAGTCTCCTGGAGCTGGGGGTCTACTGAACAATCAGCATTCCAGACCTCTAAGGATCTGCTCAAATCGTCCAATGTTCTCATTCATTTTGATCCAGAGAAGGATCTTGTGCTGACATGCGATGCCTGTCGGTATGGAGTGGGGAGTGTATTATCGCACGTGATGCCTGATGGTACGGAAAGACCGGTTGCATTTGCATCCAGAACGTTGTCCCCGGCAGAGAAAAACTATTCCCAACTTGACAAGGAAGGATTGGGAATCGTTTTCGGCGTCGGCAAATTTCGCCAGTACCTTCTTGGACATCATTTCACGATTCGCACTGATCACAAGCCGCTGATCAGTCTGTTTGGTCCAACTAAGGCGACATCTGACACACTACCGCCCAGGATCATCCGCTGGTCCCTGTTTCTCGCTGCTTATGACTACACCATATGTTATAAGCCCGGTTCGTCTATCACAAATGCAGATGCCATGAGTCGGTTACCCCTTCCAGAATCCGTTGATGATTCGCCTACACCAGGATCCATTATCGCACTGATGGATCATCTGGAAGATTGTGCTGTCGATTCCGGCCAGATCCGCACTCATACTCGACGAGACCCCATTCTGTCCAGAACTGTCCAGGCTGTACAGCTTGGATGGCATTTGCTACCTGAGGGTGACCCAGATTTTGCGGCTTTTAAAGCACGTAGAAACGAACTCAGCGTGGAAAATGGTTGCCTACTCTGGGGATGTCGTGTCGTGATCCCGAAAAATCTGCGTTCCAGGGTCATGGATGAAATCCATGACTGTCACCCCGGGATTGTGAAGATGAAGTCACTCGCCAGAAACTATGTGTGGTGGCCGAATCTTGATGCTGATATCGAACATCATGTTCGACATTGTTACCCCTGCCAGAGCACCCGGAATACACCTGCGAAAGCGCCACTGCATCCCTGGGAATGGCCCAGCGAACCGTGGCATCGCCTACATCTCGATTATGCCGGGCCTATTAACGGCAGCATGATTCTAATAATTACGGACGCGCACACAAAATGGATTGATGCCTATGTGACGCGTGGTACTACGTCAGCCATTGTCATCGAAAGACTCAGACGCTGTTTCGCCACTCATGGTCTGCCCAGGATGATCGTGAGTGATAACGGTTCGTGTTTTTCCAGGTCCGAGTTTGCCGAGTTCACACGTCGGAACGGCATCAAACATAAGTTTGTCAGCCCACATCACCAGGCTTCAAATGGCTTGGCCGAACGATCCGTGGGAATCATCAAATCCGGATTGCAGAAACTTCAGGAGGGAACCCTGGAAACAAAGCTGTCTCGTCTCCTGTTCAAATACCACATCACGCCACAATCAACAACCGGTGCAGCTCCGCCTGAGTTATTGATGAAACGACACTTGAGATCGACACTTGACAATCTCAAACCAGACATATCATCAAATGTTTATCAGAGCCAGCTTAATCAAAAGTTGGTGCACGATAAGACGTCCAACAGTCGATGTATCAACATTGGAGATCCAGTGTTTGCCCGAAATTTTGGTGCAGGTGCGACGTGGCTACCGGGGGACATCATCGAGAAGCCAGGTCCACTGTCCAGTGTGATTCGCCTGCAGGACGGCCGCGAAATTCGTCGACATCAGGACCACATAACCTACCGTCACTGTGAGTCGATGGAGCCTGTAGCATCGTCACAGTCAGGACAACAGTTCGACCCGCCACTGCCGGAGATCGTCGTGGCCGCTCCAGCCGGCTCGGATGCCCCGAAAACCTCTGCAAACGCTACACCCTTCGTGGAGACCAAAGTAAAGGAATCACCTCGGACTCTGTATCCACTGGTACACCGCGACCCAAAGGAATCACCTCGGACTCTGTATCCACTGGTACACCGCGACGCTCAATGCGTGAGAGAAAAGCACCCGACCGGTTGAATCTTTGAAGATGTTTTTTTTTCACGTTGACACATGTTCTATTTTCACGTATTTTCATTATTCTCATAACCGTTTGCACACATATTTTCACATGTTTTGGAAATGTTGCTTTTGAAATGTCAATTCTGGAAATCTAGCACGTATTGCTCTTGGTAATTTTGGACTTAAAGGTGAGGATGTCATGTATGCAGTGCAAATGTTCACCGTTGTATCCCTACACCGGGACCGGGTTGTATCCCTACGCCAGAGCTCGGATGGCGCTGCTGTGAATCGGGCCTTGATCGGCAGAGTGAATAAACGCGTACGACAATTGATCGCAGTTTGTCGAGATACTTTACAATATGGAGCATGCTAATTTATGCAAATCTACCTGGTTCTAAGGTAAGGCCGAGAAAAATATATTTCCGGGTTCTGGTCAGCGCGCGCATCGATTTTGACCCTGCGCGTCAACAATTTTTTTTTCAAATTTGGTATCGACGTTCGCGCACGGTTCTCCCCTACAAAACAGCGTTTAGTTTGTCCAAATCCAACCAGCCGTTCCAAAGATATGAGTAGTTTTGTGTGCCGTGACGTCATGAATCCAATGGGGAAGTTGCATGTGACGTCATCGTCTTAGTCACGTGACCGCTTGGGTGGCAAAACATTGCTTCTGCCACCATACGTAATGGCGGCAATTTGAAACTCGTCTCACATATAAATTGCCCCCTACACGATGGTAAAGAGTTGTTGTGCTGTCGGATGTACAGCCCGATTTCATAAGGGATCGGGATCGTCATTCTACCGTTTTCCGGACGACACAACACTAAAACGGATTCATAGCTGCCTTGACTGCAGCACTCAGGTGAGGATATGGCTCATTCGCTCACGTTTGTTTTTGGTGTGGGGAAGTCCTGTATCGCTTGGAGATACCTTTGGCATGGTCGTACACTGTCCATGGTGATCTCGAATCCAGCGAATTCGACCGTGTCCTGACCAAAATGGAATTTCGTCGGATTTTGCGAAATTTCGCTCATAGACAACTCTTGTATGGTGCTGTTCTCTATTGCGTTCTCATCTTGTGTAATACTGCACATTGTTATTTGCATATTCTGTATCTATTATCTTATTCTAATATCTACCATCGCTTTCTTTGTCTTGCAGATTGATTGTTCATCGTTGTTGCTAATAAACCTGCATTCAATTGATACATTCTTGTTTATGAACAATCAACTCATCTGAAGATGCCTGCTGCAGTCTGCCCCTTCCCGAGCTGTGTCTACGTTACTGACAGCACTGACAATGCCGTTGCTGCTATCCAGCTCTCCATCCACGCCATGACCCACACGTCCATTGCACCAGCCAAACCGGACAAAGTCAGCCGTCCTCGTATCCAAACCGGCGGTACCAGCGAAGATTGGCAATATTTCACCAGAAGATGGGATGGTTACAAGGCAGCGATCCAGATAATCGGCAATGATGTTCGCGTTCAACTCCTTGAATGTTGTGATGATAACCTACGACGTGACCTCCACCGCAGCAACCCACGCATTGAAATCAAGGACGAGGCAGCTATACTACAAGCCATTCGGTCCCTTGCTGTCCGAGAGGAGAATACCATGGTGTCCCGCGTAAACCTCCACAACATGCGACAGGACCGAGAAGAACCAATTCGTACCTACGCAGCCCGTCTGGCTGGTCAAGCCGAGATCTGCAAGTTTTCTGTTGTATGCTCATGCAATCCCCCTACTGATGTCAACTACACCAAGGACATGGTTCGCGATGTCCTATGTCGGGGACTCGCCGATCAAGATATACAACAGGACATTCTCGGCGATCAAAATCAGAACATGAGCTTGGAGGAAGTTCTCATTTTCGTCGAGGCCAAGGAAGCAGGGAAACGTTCCCAGAATGCCTTGCTCGATAGTGAAGGCGCTCATGGCGCAAGCCAATACAAAAACTGGAAGAACAAAAGAGCCCTGATCACTACCGACAAGCAGGCGGCCATTTGTAGTTATTGCGGCAAAACTGGTCATGGCAAACAGCCGAACATCGACCAAAGGCGTCAATTCTGCAATGCCTACGGGAAAACATGCAGTAAATGCGCCACTCGCGGCCATTTTGCACATGTCTGCCGGGGAGGCACGAAAAAGGCGGACAACAAACCTACGGACAAATCAATGGATGCTCATGATGTGGATGAAAGCAGCCAGGTCCACGATCTCCTCTGCTCTGTCACGGAACGAGAAACGGCCATTTGGAAGCCGCAAATTAAAAGGGCCATGGCCACCTTGTCAACTCCACTACACCTCGACCACCATATATTTGACCACCTCTCTGGCTGGACCAAGAAGAAGTCTCAACCACAGCCGTACATAAAACTCATAGCACGGATCGATAAGGAATCTTATGACCATTTCGGCCAGCCACTGTCATCCCGACCAAAATCGGCCAGGCTCCAGGCCATGGCCGACACTGGCTGTCAAAGCTGCCTCACAGGACTTAATATTTTCCACAAACTCGGGCTGCGTAATGAAGACCTGTTACCTGTCAACCTGAAGATGAATGCTGTTAACAGTGGAAGGGTCCGGATTATCGGCGCCATGCTCCTACACCTGTCTGGTCGCACAGCCAATGGCGACATTATTGAAACCCGACAAATCTGCTACATCTCACCTGACACACGGAACATGTATCTCAGTCGTGAAGCATGCGTCGATCTAGGCCTCGTGTCTAGTAGCTTCCCAACCATTGGCGAATCCAACACAGTTGGTGCTGCAGTGGCAGCAGTTATCGATGCAAATTGTAACTGCCCGGTAAGATCGCTTCCCCCTACACTGCCTACATCTATCCCATTTCCGGCCACTGACGAGAACCGAGAGAGGCTGGAGAAATGGCTACTGGAGTACTACAAAAGCAGCACATTCAATGTCTGCGAACACCAGCCACTACCCCACATGGAAGGTCCGCCTCTCACACTGATGGTTGACCCCGAGGCAACACCAAAAGCGGTGCACACCCCAGTGCCTGTCCCCTTACACTGGCAGGCAGAAGTCAAGGCTGGTATCGATCGCGACATCAGGTTAGGGGTTCTGGAACCGGTGCCAATTGGTGAACCAGTGACATGGTGCAGCAGAATGGTCGTCTGTCCAAAGAAGGATGGGACCCCACGGAGGACAGTTGATCTGCAACCACTGAATGCGCACTGCACACGTGAGACCCACCACACCCAGTCACCCTTCCATCAAGCAATGGCGGTGCCACATAACACCAAAAAGACGGTAACAGACGCCTGGAATGGCTATCACAGCGTTCCAATCAGAGAATGTGACCGCCATCTGACAACGTTCATCACACCATGGGGCCGATACCGTTACTGCACCACTCCCCAAGGTTACATCGCTTCAGGTGATGGATACTCCAGACGATTTGACGAAATCGTATCGGACTTCAAAAACAAGTCCAAATGTATTGATGATACCATCATGTGGAGCGACACATTGGAAGAGAGCTTTTTTCAGACATGCAACTGGCTCGACCTGTGCGGCCGTAATGGGATTACGCAAAATCCGACGAAATTCCATTTTGGTCAGGACACGGTCGAATTCGCTGGATTCGAGATCACCATGGACAGTGTACGACCATGCCAAAGGTATCTCCAAGCGATACAGGACTTCCCCACACCAAAAACAATTACTGACATTCGCTCCTGGTTTGGGCTAGTCAATCAGGTAACATACTGCTTCAGCATGACCGAGAGGATGCGACCTTTTCGGGACCTCCTAAAACCATGCACCCCCTTCTACTGGGATGCAACACTACAATCCCTATTCGAAGAATCAAAACGACTCATCATATCTGAAGTCGCAAATGGGGTCCGGATCTTTGACAAGGAACGGACAACATGTCTCGCAACTGACTGGTCGAAGGATGGGATTGGCTTCTGGCTCCTCCAAAAACACTGCAGATGCCCTGGTGAAACCCCACAGTGCTGCCCCGATGGCTGGAAAATCACCCTTGCTGGAGGCCGCTTCACCCATGCAGCGGAGTCGCGCTATGCTCCGATAGAGGGTGAAGCTCTAGCAGTGGCGGACAGCCTGGAAAAAGTAAAGTATTTTGTGTTGGGATGCAAGAACCTGATTATTGCCGTCGATCACAAGCCCTTAATCAAGCTTCTTGGTGACAGACGATTAGAGGACATCCATAACACGCGGCTTGCCAACTTGAAAGAAAGGACCCTAGCATATCGTTTCCGAATTATCCACATCCCGGGAAAACGACACTGCGTACCAGATGCGATTTCACGACATCCGTCGGGTGCCAGACCATCGGAACGACTGCCACTGGTGGATGACATTTCCTCCATTATGGATGTGGCCACATCGACTACACTAAGACAGCACACCTTGACTGGGCTGTGGACCACAGATGACGACTCTGGCATGGAAATGGCTATTTCTATGGCAGCCATCAAGACACTCGATTCTGTGCGGTCCGTCACTTGGGACGATGTTCGGGACGAAACAGCAAGTGACACTCAGATGCTGCAGTTACTCAATTCTATTGAGCAGGGTCTACCTGCCAGTCGGGACGATTTCCCTGTGTCCATTTTGGAATACTTTCCCTTCCGTGAACACCTCTACACTATTGATGGCATAGTGGTCTACAAGGGGAGGATTATCATCCCACCGAAGCTACGGAAGCTTGTCCTTGAGAATCTTCATGCTGCTCACCAAGGAGTCACGGCTATGACCACCCGGGCCAGCAGCTCGATCTTTTGGCCTGGAATCACTCCCCAGATTCATGAGATGCGCAATCGCTGCTCACACTGCAATCGGATGGCCCCATCGCACCCAAGTGCTCCACCTACAGCCTCAGCTGAACCTGCCTACCCTTTCCAGTACGTTTGTTCAGATTACTTTCATCACAAGGGTCGGAGTTATTTGGTCACCGTTGATCGTTACTCTAATTGGCCAATCATTCAGCTAACTACTGGCGGGGCACAAGGCCTAGTGAAATGTCTGCGGTCGAACTTCGCCACTTATGGTATCCCCGACGAATTGGCATCTGACTGTGGGCCAGAATTCACGGCACATGACACCCAAGACTTCTTGCGTCGGTGGGGCGTTAACCATCGGTTGTCATCCACTGCCTTCCCACACAGCAACTGTCGTGCCGAGATCGCAGTCAAAACATCGAAAAGAATGATCACCGATAACACTGGTTCCAATGGTGAACTAGACACTGATCGGTTCCAACGTGCAATACTCCAGTACCGGAATGCACCGGATCAGGACACTAGGTTGTCTCCAGCCATGATCATCTTCAAGAGGCCAGTCAAGGACTTCATACCCATCATCCCAGGCAGATACTTGCCATCGGACACCTGGCGGGAAACACGCAACAATCGTGAGGAAGCTTTGCGCATTCGGCATGCCAGGGAGATCGAAAGACTCTCTGAACACACGACAAAACTACCTCCACTGGCCGTCGGGGACCATGTCCGGATCCAGAACCAGACCGGCCTGGAACCACGAAAATGGGACCGGACCGGAACCGTGATTGAGGTAAAACAATTCGATCAATACGTTGTCAAGGTGGATGGCTCCGGAAGAATCACTCTCCGGAATCGTAAGTTCCTGCGACGTTTTACGCCTTTCAGCATGACAACTCCCACTACGACTGGCAAAAGTGGCATGCTGCCAACCGTTATGCCAAGTGTTATGCCAATCGTACCGAAATACTTAATGTCTGGTACCCAACCCATCGCCGCTCCAAGAGTCTGTCTCAATCCTGTTACCACTCCCCAGAAGGGTGAACCCCAACATGTCATTGCGCCGGGCTTACCATCACAGACACTCCGCTCCACCACCGCGATGACACCACCCGCGAGAGTCGCTAACCAACCACATGTGCAGACCACCGCCACACCTCCATGGTCACTGCCTATTTCTGCCCCCTTGACGGTTCGGGTGATGATGGACCAGCTGGAGGGGACTCCGGCGTCGGACAGGGCGATAGTGAACCACCCACCGGAGACTCCCACAATGGACCAGGAAATTACGAACTGCCCTCAGAGGACTCCGACGATTGATCGGGTGGTGACGGGCCGCCCGAAGCGAATTATCAAACCACCAGCCCGATTCAATTCAGAAGAATATCAATTATAAACTCATGTGATCCTTTTTCTCGGTCTCCAGTTTCGTTCTATTCTGTGTCACAATTGAACGTTTTTGGGAAAGGGAGATAGACAACTCTTGTATGGTGCTGTTCTCTATTGCGTTCTCATCTTGTGTAATACTGCACATTGTTATTTGCATATTCTGTATCTATTATCTTATTCTAATATCTACCATCGCTTTCTTTGTCTTGCAGATTGATTGTTCATCGTTGTTGCTAATAAACCTGCATTCAATTGATACATTCTTGTTTAATGTATGCAGTGCAAATGTTCACCGTTGTATCCCTACACCGGGACCGGGTTGTATCCCTACGCCAGAGCTCGGATGGCGCTGCTGTGAATCGGGCCTTGATCGGCAGAGTGAATAAACGCGTACGACAATTGATCGCAGTTTGTCGAGATACTTTACAATATGGAGCATGCTAATTTATGCAAATCTACCTGGTTCTAAGGTAAGGCCGAGAAAAATATATTTCCGGGTTCTGGTCAGCGCGCGCATCGATTTTGACCCTGCGCGTCAACAATTTTTTTTTCAAATTTGGTATCGACGTTCGCGCACGGTTCTCCCCTACAAAACAGCGTTTAGTTTGTCCAAATCCAACCAGCCGTTCCAAAGATATGAGTAGTTTTGTGTGCCGTGACGTCATGAATCCAATGGGGAAGTTGCATGTGACGTCATCGTCTTAGTCACGTGACCGCTTGGGTGGCAAAACATTGCTTCTGCCACCATACGTAATGGCGGCAATTTGAAACTCGTCTCACATATAAATTGCCCCCTACACGATGGTAAAGAGTTGTTGTGCTGTCGGATGTACAGCCCGATTTCATAAGGGATCGGGATCGTCATTCTACCGTTTTCCGGACGACACAACACTAAAACGGATTCATAGCTGCCTTGACTGCAGCACTCAGGTGAGGATATGGCTCATTCGCTCACGAAGCGAAAAGCAGGACTAGGCATTTGGTTACGTTCATGTGGAGTGTGTGTGGCGTACGTGTGGAGTGTGTGTGGCGTACGTGTGGCGTACGTGTGGCGTACTTATGGCGTACGTGTGGAGTGTGTGTGGCATACGTGTGGCGTACGTGTGGAGTGTGTGTGGCCTACTTGTGGCGTACGTGTGGAGTGTGTGTGGACTGTGGAGTGTGTGTGCACTGTGGAGTGTGTGTGGCGTACTTGTGGGTCCACACGGGTCCACAGGCAGATGACACAGCCTCAGTTTCTCGCAATACCGCGAAAACGCCTCAACGGGCAAGCTACGAGCGTAAACTGACAGGTTTACGTCTGATCGTCTGATCAAACGACAGCTTTCCCGTCATGTTGTTTATGCCACCCAAGATGGCGGCCGGAACCGGTTGCCATGAACGACGCTCACGCGATGCAAGGCCTCTATCGGCTGGATATTGTAATTTATTGAAACGAAGACGTTCTTTGTCGGGTTCGTGTGAAGCAACCAGAAGGCCTAGAGAGCTGGGAGTGGTCTCGTTAGTTAGCCCTGGATCCTATCTCGTTTGTCATGAAGTTGTAAGTGTCTGTGAAAATCTGGTGGACTGGGAGAAGAGATCGTGGGAGACCATCGGCCTGTTAGACCACTTGCGCATGCGCAGTGTTGACGCGATCGACACATTGGAATGTTTGACGGTACGGCGAGGCGATCTCGAGAACGAAATGGCAGTCTATCATATGCTTGAATAACTTAATAATTTTCAGAATAAATACATTTTAAAATAACAAGCTTGTGTTCATTATTTACAAATAAAGGCCTACAAGTCCCATTGGCTGTCTTTAATTTCTCTCTGGACGGCGCCGCGGCAGATACGGAGGACCGCAAGGCATGAGGACACAAAAAACACCTTTATATGTGCAATCTATGCTTTTCAAAAAAAAACAAAGAAAAAAAAAACCGCATCGCCGCATCAATTCTGGAACTTTGGTCTGACCAGAGACCAGCAATATATATTTTTCGGCCTAATCATTGTCTACCCCCTAGAAACATAATACAGACACCCCCCCTGGAACCGTAGCTCCCGCAAGGTTCACTGCAGGCGCTGCCATCCCAGTCTTAACACTTACCAACTCACACTTAATTAGCCTATGAAATATATCAGGAGGGTTGTGGGAAGTGAGCCGTAACTACTTACCTATTCTCCCTATCGTTCTACCCCCTTAAGCAACAATGCAACTATGTACAAAACATGAAGTCCTTGCTCCTAACTCCTGGGGTGGGAAAAAAAGTCAACAAAGCACAAAAAAACCTACCTTAACCACAAAACATAACCATCAAAAATGCAAAAATTCAGTAAACATTTATACAACCCCTTCCGAAAGACCGTGTCTCCCGGTGGATGCCACAAGACAACGTTACCTGTGGGGGCCATCCCAATGTGCCCCAAATTTCCACGGGCCCTGTCCTGGTGTTACAGGTGAGTGACATGGCTCGGTGGATTTCACCCACATCCATTCACACAAATCCCAAAACCACTCATACACGTTCTAAAAATCATCAAAGCACAAAATCATCAGGGCACGTATTTTTCCCCCCTGCAGGACCATGGCATAGATGTCATTACACCTGTGTGTGTGTGTGTGTGTGTGTGTGTGTGTGTGTGTGTGTGTGTGTGTGTGTGTGTGTGTGTGTGTGTTTCTACTAGGCAGCGGGGAGGTACCATACAAGCAAGAAAGGTGGGGGCGCTTCAGGCTGTGGTGCCCACAGTCCAAAAACAAGTCGCCCGACTTATGACTTCTTCACCCTCCCACCCCCCCCCCCCCCCCTTAAACTCCTGGCCCCATGGCAGCCAAACAGCTCCTTACACTGTCGTCCCGCCGGGGAGGTCTCCACACAAGGCTCCGCCACCTCAGGCTTCCACACAGCCTCACGGGTCGCCGAGGGTCTCTCCATACCACAGGGTACCCAAACAGACTCCACCCTGACGGGCTCCCATTTCCAGACACAACTGGCTGCCAGGGGCAATTACCGCAAAGGGGGCCGCAGTCACCACTCCTCCAGAGCTTGATCCATACCTGCGGACACACACACCTTCCCCACCCACAAAATCCACAAAAATATTTCATCCCCCACTGCTATTCAATTCTCAACCACATTTTCAATCAAAGATGTCACAAAACGATGCTGCCATGGCCTGCTTTCTTTGGAAATCCCCATTCACATGTTAACCACATTTCAACCACAATAATCACAACTTAGTCTCCATCCTCCCGACCACACAGAAACACAACACCTCTACACATAAACAAACGCCACCTACAAGACACTTTGTGGCACACATTCCAATCCCCTCACCGGCCATGCCATCACTCTCACCCGCCCCCTATTCCAAATTATCATGTCCCAATTTACATAAGCAAGTACTGAACCCTGGGACAGTACACATCAAGGCGATTACCTCAAGTGCAGGTAGTTGCAGGTTGCTCGGGCCAAAGAGTGCCATCCACCACACAAAATCCCAAAATTTATCCCATAGGGCCTGTCAAATTCTACCAAATTTCCTTTTGTCAGCTGAACTGGCAAGTATGTGGATCCGCCTTCTCCGGTGACCTTTACTACACCACTACATTTGGCGTTGACAGCTCCGCCCCTCTACTATGCAAGGGCCATCGGGACAAGTGGAGTAGTCGTAACGCCAACATGGCCAATGAGTGTCCACCATCCATCCTTCAGCCCCCTGCGAGGAATATGGCGCCACTAGCCCCAGCTGGCCAATGTGGTGAGCACCTGCTGCCAACTCCATCACTCCCAAAACCTCGGACCTGGGGGTAATGGTCGCAATGTGTGGCATCCACATCACGTCCCCTGCTCCTTTCACATCCCCCAGTCTACTCACATGCAGCCCCCAGTACCCACCCACACTTGACCATGCCCAAGGTCTAGTCGGCAGCCATGCTCCCCCAGGAGACTCATCCAGAAGACATGGTCCACACACCTCAGACACCCATAGCACCACGTTGACCTCCAAACTACCCAACTACATCTCCACATTCCCGCATCCCAAATATCGTTGCCGTCGCCCCCATAGCCAGCTAAAGGCTGTGTCCTACTACTCTATCCATTTTTATCCCAGCCTCCAACACTTTGGTCTAACACACCTGGATCAATAATGGTGCCACTGTGCAGTGTCCACCATTCCTCTTCACAAAATTCACTCTTAAATTTACATCTAACCCTCAGATTACCCATGCCAAATATTTTTTCATATTTCGCTATCTTCACAAAAGAAGGGTGCTTCTCCCTGCCACCCGAGTATGGCCCTATATCCTTGGCTCGTTACAAATTCCCAATTCAACAACCCCATGGCTCTCTTCCCAAGCCAAGAGTCCACTAATCACAACAGAACATCTGTGGAACGTCATTCTCACACCATCATGTTCCACAGATGCTCCAATGATTGTCCAGTAGGCTATACCGTTCCTATCCATGTGGATCGACCCCGCGTCCATCGACCAGCACAGCACGGCAGGTCACCACATGCTGGCTGTCCCAGAGTCTCAGGGAGAGGCTGCCAGGCCGCATGCCCGGGTGGTCACCACATCAGGCCCGCGTTGGCCGTCCGTAGTGCCGCCACCAAAGCGCGGCCCACAACACCTCCCCCTAGTGGTCCTAATTATATACCATCCCAGGTACCTGTGAGAAACCACCTCGGACCCCCCACCGGAGGTCTTAACCCCCACCAGGTTCCAGTGACCCTGCCGGCCTGAGACACTCACTCGGGCGGCGCCCTGATGGACAAGGGGCACCACACTCCACCAGACCCCCATGGGGCACAAGCCGTACCATGACACCCATGGTCGGACCCCACGTCCAAATCCTGCCAGCACAGCCCCCCAGCTGGCTGGCACAAACCAATTTCAAAGTGGGGCAATTCCCCACGAGGCAGACCCAAATGACCTCTCCTGGTCCGAATTCCGCAGCCCTGGGACCGATTCCCTCCAACGCTGTGCCAAATCAAACTCCCATTTAAATTTAAATTTAATTTTCTTTTTAAAGATTTTGGCCTCGTGTGCCCAATAACCGCAGCTGCAGATGACAACCCTTTCCTTGGGTTCTTCCGCCCCTCCCTGCAGCTGCTCCAAATTCTCTATGGGGATCAGCTTTTCCGAGGCTCTAACTCCCGACACTTCCATGTCCAAGTCCAGCTCGGATCCAAAACACCCCCCAACTGGTTATTCAGTTTCGGAGCCTCTTGTGCCTAATCGTTGTTTGTGGTGAGGGTCTCCTCGGTCACTTTAACCTCATCAACGGACCGATCACCTCATCCTCCAGACCCTGTTGGACCTGAGCAACCTCTTCCTCGATGGTACTGTTCAAGGCCTCAAGCCGCTGTGTCAATTCATTCTCATCATCATCCCCCATCAATTCTGGCTCCGACAGGTCTTCATCCACAACTATCCAGTCCGGTTCCGTTGCACGGACCTCCAATGTTGTTACCCACTGTTGCTCCGCACAACTGCCCTGGTGCTGCACAATTCCAAATTCCTCTCCCTGTTGTTGCATTGCGGCATCCACACCAGCCCGATAACCTTCCAGGTCTTTTTCAGTTGAACATTCCCCAGTTAAATTTCAATTTTCCCTCTTTACCTCTAAACATTCCCCACTTACTTCCCGTTTTGAATCAAATTCTGTTGCCGTTACCTGCTCCTGTGCCCCGTTGATATCAGCTGGGGTTTCACCCTCTTCAATCTCCAATGTCTTCTCTTCCCCCGCTACTTTGTCAATTCGTTCCCCCATGTCTTGTGTTATTCCCTCAATTTTGCCTTCCAATCGTTCGTTCCTTCCCTCTATTCCATCATTTTTTCCTTCCAATTGTTCCCCAAGCTCACTCTGAGCATTAATTTGTTCACTCTGGCCATCTTTAACGAAACATTTCCCCTCCTGTGCCCGAAGCGCATCAGCTTGGGTCTCGCACTCTTCCATTCCCACTGTTGCCTCCCCCCGTTTTGATTCAAATTCTGCCACCCATGGCTTCTCCTGTGCTCCAAATGGATCATTCTTTTGTTCTTTCTTTATTTCATTCGTTTGTTCTTTTTGGGTTTTCGTTTCTTTAATCTGGGCATCCATTTGTTCAATACAGGCATCCAATTGCTCACTACAGGCCTTCAATTCAGCCCTCAATTGTTCATGACAGGCATCCATTTTGCTTTCCAATCGCTCACTCTGAGCATCCATTTTATCATTCAATCCCTTCATTTCTTCCCTTATTTGTTCACCCTGCACCTTCATTTCATTCATTCTATCCAATATTTGCAACAAGACCGGGTCCTGTCCCGGCTCCCTGGTAGGGGGGGGGGGGGGGGGGGTGGTGGACTGATGCTCGGGACGGAGGAGGTATCACTCCTAACCTCTAATCCCCCTATCTCCGGCTCACTTCCATATTCTTCGAGCTCCCCAACCCGCTCCGCTATCTCACTCTCTTCCGCCATCCGCGGTTAGAAAGTAGTTCTCCCGCCTGCGTATTTTACCTCAGACAAAGAAAAACTTCTTTTTTTTCAATTGTTCGAAAACGCGATGTTGCGCTTTGCTCACCAATTACTACAAAATTTTACACCCCGGTACTACAATTACCTCCCCCTCGATGAGAGAGTGACAATCGTTAAAAAATTTCGATTCCGAAAGCTGAGCGCAATTTGCCCTCAGCAGGTGTCAAACTCGCAACCCTTGAACACCAACTGTCCGCTAGGTTCGAATCCTACACTCCTGACACCAATTGTCACGTGACTACCCTTGGTGAACGCCTTAGGGTAGCACGGATGACCAAACGAGCTGTTACTCCAAGGCGTTCAGTCAAATGGCAGATAATACGCGTGGGGGAGCAAGAGGGAGAGAGCAAACCCGGAGCCTTACCTGAACGCCTTTCACTCGACGTCTTCATACCTGGAAAAAATAACTCAAACGCAAACGGATTTAAAATGTACAAAAATAACCGGTTTATTTAAATAAATAAATGGCGGTACAAAGAAAATGCACGATAAACTAAATTCCTAAATTGGGACGTCCCCACAACAGACTTGAAAACAGACGAAAGGGAAGGATAACTGAAAATAAATGTGTGTTTGTGTACACTTAACTCTGATCGCTGGTGGGGTCTCGTCAGTAATTGTGGAAATCGTCCAGGGCCTTGGCGGGAAACGCACGTTCGTTGGTTGGAAACACACGTTCGTTGGCGGGAAACGCACGTTCGTTGGCGGGAAACGGACGTTTGTTGGCAGGAACCGCACGTTCATTGGCGGGAACTGCACGTTCGTTGGCGGGAACCGCACGTTCGTTGGCGGGAACCGCACGTTCGTTGGCGGGAACCAGGCCTCACTGTGTGTCGCGCTCACTCTGGGCCTTGTCGCGCTGCAGCGAACCAGCAGCGCTCGTCCACCCATCGCTCTTGCTTGGAAAGCCGCGGCTCGTCCTCCTTACGACCACCAGCAAGATCTCCAAACCGGCCGTTCACGATCGCTCCCTTGAAACTGAGAGAAAAATGCCATCGTTCGTACGAGGTCCAGGCGAGAAAAAGCGCAAGAGGGAATCGTGACCGTTCGCTATCGTCGTCGGTACAACAAGGCACACGAGGGGGAAATGTCGGTCAGAGCGAGAAGCCAAGGAGAAGAGAGAAAATGTCCGCTTGGGCGTTCTTTTATCATCCAGGCTCTGACGTCATCTCGGGTGCTACGCCAGTCAGTGAGTCGCTTCCGACCAGCCCTTCCCTGATCCTATCAGCAAGTCCCATCTTACCTCGGGCTTGTGCCAATCAAAACCCCGACCAATCACTGCCCTTCTGGGCGTGGCCTCACGGATCTTTCATCCTATGTGCTTCCAAAGTCGGGGTAATTATCACCAGTGCTTCACGCATGATTTCCGGTGGCTTTTTAATTAGCTAGCTCAATTAGGGTGTCGATTGCGTGGTTTGGTTATGTGCCTGTGGTGTGGTGCCAAAAGGGACATAGGAAATAACTTACAGAGGTAACAACATACAGGGAATAAATTACCCATAATCCCTGAGCTAATTAACATACTGTGGCGGACACAAAAGCCCACTGGCGTGGTGACATCATTCCGCGCACCAAGTGGGCGGTGGCCACGCCCGAGGGGTAGGCGTGGCCTCATGATATACACCGGGCGCCCAGCCCGGAGCAGTTCAGTGTTACAGTGTGCTCTTACAATAAAGACGTTTATATGTTACCGCTTGTCCGCTTCCTCCTTGCTCACAAGCAGCGCGCGTAACGCCGCGCTTTACTGGTGACCCTCGACGTTGGATCTGCCGTAGCGATCCTTCCGAACACGACGCCATTGCAATGGCCAACGACAAGGCAATGGCGATTAAACTTCCCGAATTTTGGGAGGCCCAGGCCGAAGTCTGGTTCGTTCAAGCCGAAGCCCAATTTCAGCTTCGGCGCCTCACCAACGACGACATGCGCTACTGCCATGTCGTCGCCTCCCTCGGGCCCGGCACGGCCGCTCGAGTTGTGTCCGTCCTTCGCCACCCACCGGACGGCCACAAGTACGAGGCACTCAAGCGACTACTCCTAGCCACGTTCGGCCTCACAGACGACGCACGGGCCGACCGCCTCCTGGATCTCCCCGAGCTCGGTGAGACGCGCCCGTCGGTCCGAATGGACCATATGCTGTCACTGTTGGGCGACGAAGCCCCCGGTTCGCTATTCCGGGCGCTTTTCCGGCGTCAACTTCCAGCGCAGGTTCGCCTCGCGTTGGCCGGGACCGAGCTAACGGAGTCCCGAGCATTGGCAGCCGAGGCGGACAGGTACTTCGCCGCTTCGGACACGCGGGCGAGCGTCGGCGTGGCCGTCACGGCCCTCGACGCTGATGTTCAGCAGCATGTTCCACAGCATCAGCTTCTACAGCATACGCAGCATGCTGATACGCACTTCGTGAACGCCGCCACGCCCCGCCCACCGCCGCGGCGAAAACCGCCACCGCGGGGAAACCCGCCAACTCCACAGGCCTGGCGGAGCCAGCCGCGCTCCTCCAGCTCCACCACCTGGTGCTGGTTCCACGCCAAGTTCGGCCACGAAGCTCGGCGGTGTCATCCGCCGTGCTCCTTCAACGGGTCGGGAAACGCCCGGGCCGGCGCTCAATAGTGGCGATGAGCGCCGGCCGTTCGAGCAGCCTGCTGTTCATAACGGACACCTTCTCCGGGCGCCGTTACCTGTGCGACACGGGAGCGCAGGTGAGTGTCATTCCCGCCGGCACGTCAGACAAGCACGCCGCGGGTGGGGGCCCCGCGCTGCTTGCCGCGAACGGGACGCCCATCCGTATGTACGGAAAACGCTGCCTCTCTCTGCGGTTTGGAGGGCAGGTTTTCCGATGGACGTTCGTCACCGCCGACGTGCCCATGGCACTGCTTGGCGCGGACTTCCTGTGCGCTAATGGGCTCCTGGTCGACGTCAAGCGCAGACGTCTTGTCCAGGCCGAGACGTTCAGCTCGCTCGCTTGTGCGTTGCCCAGCTCAACGAGCGGCTTGCCAAGCGGCTTGCCGAACGATTCGGTTCCGGCCACGTTGGTCTGTACGCTTCCGGCAGTGGACGCATTCACCCGCCTCCTCGCCGGCTTCCCGGCCCTCACGTGGCCCACCTTCTCGGCGGGGGCCGTCAAGCACGGGGTGGCCCATCACATCCCCACCGTCGGGCCACCGGTCTACGCCTGGGCACGCCGCCTCGAGCCGACGAAGCTGGCAGTGGCAAAAGCGGCGTTCGCTACCCTGGAGCGACTCGGCATCGTTCGGCGCTCAGAGAGCGCTTGGGCGTCGCCGCTGCACATCGTGCCGAAGCCCGGCGGGGGATGGCGACCGTGCGGGGACTATCGCCGTCTCAATGACGCCATGACTCCCGACCGCTACCCCGTCCCCCACATTCAGGACTTTTCCGCCCGTTTGGCGGGCAGGTCCTTCTTCTCGAAGGTGGACCTCATACGCGGCTACCATCAGGTCCCCGTCAGGCCGGAGGACGTCCTGAAGACGGCGGTCATCACGCCATTCGGACTCTTCGAGTTCCTGCGCATGCCCTTCGGTCTGAAGTATGCGGCTCAGGTGTTCCAGCGACTGATGGACAGCGTCCTGCGCGACTTGGATTTTGTCTACGTCTACCTGGACGATATCCTCGTCGCCAGCGCGTCCCGCGAAGAGCACCTACGCCACCTCCGCACGCTCTTCGAACACCTGGGCCAGCATGGCCTGATTGTGAACCCCGCAAAGTGCCGGTTCGGCGCCGCCACAATCGATTTTCTGGGGCACCGTGTCACCAGGCACGGAGCCGTCCCCCTGCCGGCCAAGGTGGAGGCGGTGAAGGGGTTTCCGCGCCCCCGCACGATCAGAGGGCTGCAGGAGTTCCTGGGCATGGTGAACTTTTACCATCGGTTCCTGCCCCGTATCGCCCAGCTCCTGCGCCCCCTGCACGAAGCTCTCCGAGGTAAGCCGGGCAAAGGCGACGTTACCTGGACCGAGCAGATGGACACGGCGTTCACGGGCGCGAAGCTCGCCTTGGCTAACGCCACCATGCTCGCGCACCCGGCGCCCGATGCACCGATCGCCCTCACCACCGATGCCTCGGACTACGCGGTGGGCGCGGTGCACGAGCAATGGGTGCGTGGAGCTTGGCAACCGCTGGCGTTCTTTAGCCGGCAGCTTCGCCCGCCCGAACGCCGTTACAGTACCTTCGACCGCGAGTTGCTCGGACTTCACTTGGCGGTCAGGCACTTCCGCCATCTGCTCGAGGGCCGTGCGTTCCCTGCCTTCGTCAACCACAAGCCGCTGATCTTCGCGATGGGCAAGGTCACCGAGCCGTGGTCGGGCCGGCAGCAGCGTCACCTCTCAGCCGTGTCCGAGTACACGACGGACATCCAGCACGTCGCGGGGAAGGACAACCCGGTGGCGGATTGCCTTTCCCGGGCCATCGCCCACGCAGTCCACCTCGGCATCGACTATGCCCGGATGGCAGCGGACCAGGCCGCTGACCCCGACGTCCAGGCCTTGCGGACCGCCGTCATGGGCCTCCGCGTCACCGAGGTGCCGTTCGACGGCGCGGGCGCAGCCCTCTGGTGCGACGTCTCCCTCGGGCGTCCTCTCCCCATCGTGCCCGCGGGCTGGCAGCGCCAGGTGTTTGACGCCATCCACGGCCTGTCCCACCCGGGCGCGAGGGCCTCCCAAAGGCTCATCGCCGACAAGTTCGTCTGGCATGGCCTCCGGAAGGCCGTCCGCGGCTGGGCCAGGACGTGCCTCGCGTGCCAGCGCGCCAAGGTGCACCGGCACACCCAGGCCCCGTTGGCCCCTTTCACGGTGCCGGAACGCCGGTTTGACCACGTCCACGTGGACCTGGTGGGACCTCTGCCCCCCTCGCGGGGTTTCACCTACATCCTCACCATGGTGGACCGCACCACCCGGTGGCCGGAGGCTGTGCCCTTGGCATTGACAACGGCGGCCGATGTCGCGCAGGCTTTCATCGCCACCTGGGTCGCCCGGTTCGGCGCCCCCTCAGACATCTCATCTGACCGCGGCCCCCAGTTCACCTCGGAGCTCTGGGGGGCGGTTGCACAGGGGCTCGGGGTCTGGCTGCACCGAACCACGGCCTACCACCCCCAGGCTAACGGCCTGTGTGAGCGATTTCACCGCTCATTGAAGGCCGCGCTCCGGGCCACCCTCCGCGACGGCGGCTGGGTCGACAGACTCCCCTGGGTCCTGCTGGGCCTCCGGACGGCGCCCAAGGAGGACCTGCGCGTATCCGCGGCGGAGTTGGTCTTCGGGCAACCGCTGCGGGTGCCGGGCGAGTTCCTCCCCGACTCCACGGCACCATGGTCCGCGGCACAGCAGCGCTCCGCTCTGCAAGAGACCGCCCAGAGGTTCGCCCCGGTGCCAACGGCATGCCACGGGCACCCACCGACGCACGTCGCCCCGGAGCTTCGCACGGCGGAGTACGTCTTCGTCCGCCACGATGCCCATCGGACACCACTGCGGCCCCCATACGACGGGCCTTTCCGCGTGCTGGAGACCGGGGCGAAGCACTTCACCCTGGACATCGGCGGTACTCCTGACCGCGTTTCGGTAGACCGCCTCAAGCCGGCCCACCTCGATGTGGACCATCCACCGCCAGTGGCCCGACCCCCACGTCGGGGCCGCCCTCCTGCGGGCGGACCCCCGGCACCGCCCAGCCCCACCGCCACGCCGCCCCCCGGTCCTGCACCCATCCCAGGGGCAGCCAGGGGCAGCCCACCTGGCATCCCTGCACCCCGGACGCCGCCGATCGCCAGGGGGCGCTTCGGCCGGGTCATTCGTCTGCCCCGCAAACTGGCCCTCCAGGTGCGCGGGAATTCTGGGGGGGCGCGTGTGGCGGACGCAAAAGCCCACTGGCGTGGTGACATCATTCTGCGCACCAAGTGGGCGGTGGCCACGCCCGAGGGGTAGGCGTGGCCTCATGATATACACCGGGCGCCCAGCCCGGAGCAGTTCAGTGTTACAGTGTGCTCTTACAATAAAGACGTTTATATGTTACCGCTTGTCCGCTTCCTCCTTGCTCACAAGCAGCGCGCGTAACGCCGCGCTTTAATACCCCACTCCTCGTAATGGGGACAAAGATACACCTTACACGACATCCGGGCTAATACAAATTCCCTACTTATTACTTGGTGGTTCTTCTTCTTCATCGTGCCATATGGAGCATGCTAATTTATGCAAATCTACCTGGTTCTAAGGTAATCATTGTCTACCCCCTACAAACGTAACAGTATGTATGTATGTATGTATGTGTGTATGTGTGTATGTGTGTATGTGTATATGTATGTATGGGCCCGGAATGGTCGATGACCCCTCTGCACTGACAGGTTGAGCGTTAAGTGTTTGATTTGATATCAGAGCTTGCAGTTGGTGTAAGTTTTAGCAAACAAACTTTTGACCAGAAAAGAAGCCTTTAAGTAATCAAATCACCGATCTTTGAGGCCTTTCTTTATCACTACTAATCACAGTGTGTTACCTCCGCCACCTATCGAAGGTGGACGATGTACGTTGTTTTCACTCGTGTATGTCTGTGAGCATGGTTTCTCAAAAAGTTATGGACGGAATCGGACAAAACTTGGTGGACAGGTTGGGTGTGTGACAAGGCCGAATTGGATATACATTGGTTCAGGTCCGAATCCAGATCTTGCCTCTCAGCGGTAAACTGCTAATCCTCGCAGACGTGTGTGCTCTACCGAATGTCAGTTCTCGTTACAAAAACAACATGCATGTATCAGGGATGTTTCGAGGGGATTTAACCAAAAAAAACCCCATCACGACAATGACAGGTAATTACCCTCGCCAGAGGAGAGGGTATTGCATTTGAGTCCGTTTGTTTGTTTGTCTGCTTGTTTGTCTGTTTCTTTGTCCGCACAGAATAAATATGATTTTCTCTGCAACCGTTGGTCCGATTGACAAGAAATTTTCACCATAGGTGCAACTCCGCCTGCATAATTTTTTAATGATAATTATGACGTCATAGGTCACGTGGTTCGGCCGCCATCTTGGAAAAATCGAAAAATTTGCACCTCTATATCTCCGAAAGCACTGAATAGAAAAGATTGAGACATGGCTCATTGTAAAGAACTCTCCATGGGGAATAAAATATGTCAATGATGATGTCATAGGTGCCTCCATTTCGACATCATAATTGGACCAGTACAAAACTTCATCCGATCAAGATGAAATTTCTTGACCATAATGTAGGAATAAATTAGTTTAGAGAAACGTAATGATGACGTCATCGGTCACGTGGTTCAGC